>NC_090869.1:36973275-36975775 GCF_036669935.1 Montipora foliosa
TGGTTCTTTTCGCTGTGGCAAAAACTGCGCTACCTGTCTTTACATTTCTCATGGACAAACTAACTACACATTCTTCCCTACTGACGAAATACGCTCCATTAATTCCTTGCGAAACTAAATATCTTACCTACATGATTTAATGTAACAGATGCCATTAGTACATAGGAGAAACTAAACGACGTTTGAAAGACCGTTTTAATGAACACCGCCGCACTTTAGATAACGCTAACACCAAATCCGAGAACTGGATCGAGGAGAAATGACGTCAAACGCTCGCTAGTCTTCTGCGCGTATAATTGGTAAGTTTGAGGGGGTACTAAAAATGTATAAATTTTATCCTGTGGACACAGTAGAATCAGTTATCATCATGGGGTCATGGCGGCGGTGAGACACGTGTTTGTGCGCTCCGCACACATCTTAGTGATTTATCTGGTTCTTGGCGATTTACTAAATCCTTTATTTGCCCTACGACTAGATGATGGTACCAACCGCTGTTCAGCTTTGGTTGTTGGCAGAGAGCTAAATTCTTTTTCCCCTACCAAGCTTTCGATGAGAAAGAAAGTTGCTGACAAACGCCATCTTACACTCAAGCGGATTTCTTCTGCCACTTCGCTTCGCGTTATGAAGCTTACTGGAGATATTTTGGCAAGATTTCCGCACAGGTCCCTACTTCATTATGCATACACTCCTTTGTTTCAAGAAAACGATAGTGATAACAATAGACGTCCTTTGGGACTGTGGCGCTTTGTTCTTTCTTTTTGGAGGTTTTTTTTTCTAAGTCTATATGGACTTAAAAAAAGCCGGTCGAGATATCGGAATCTTGACCCTGAATGAAACTTGGCTTAATGATCAGCTGCCATCTGATGAGGTTGCGATCCCCGGTTACAATTTGTTTAGGCGCGATCGCTCCTCGGGTCGTAAAGGTGGTGGCGTTGCAATCTATATCTCCGACAAAATACCGGCTGTGCGAAGATGCGATTTACAAGATATGGCACTGGAGAACCTTTGGCTGGAGTTAATGTTTCCAAAGTCAAAAGGAATTCTTTTGGGAACCTGTTATCGCCCGCCGGATGACTCTCAGTGTTTGGAAATCTTTAAACTGAGCTTGGAAAGAGTGTCGAGAGAGGAAAAAGAAACTGTCCTACAAGGGTAACTAAACTTAGTGCTACACTTATCGAATTGATTGTGAGAAACAATCCGCGAAATATTGTCAAGCATGCAGTGGTCCCTTTAGTTTAAGTAACTATACATGATCTTGTTTTGTGTGTTAGGAAAATAAACGCTTTGAAATATGCACCCAAAATAATCGAATGCCGAGAGTACAGAAATTACTCGCGTGAGGAGTTTTGTGAAAACTTGAGCCAAATCAACTGGGACCCTGTCAGACACGCCTCCGAGGTAAACAATGCCTTGGATCTCTTTAATGACATTTTTAAAGAGCAGTGTGATCGGCACGCCTCTTTAATCAAAAAGAAAGTCAGGGGTGTTAACTACCCTTGGTTAACATAATGCAACAAAGAGATTGAAAGAAGGCGAGACGGACAAATAAAGAGATAGATTGGGGTGCCTACAGGAGATCAGGAAACGCAGTGAACAAAAAGTGCGCTCCGCTAAAACCAATTACAATCGGAACCTTATTCAGGAGAACACTAATGACTCAAAATCTTTATGGAGAGCTGTGAAGAGAGTGAGTGCTTCCTAACGAAAAGAAATTAAAACAATCTATGTCTTCAATCAAAGTCAGTGGTAATCTCAAGACAGACAAGAACGCCATAGCTGAAGGTTTTAATCACTTCTTCACCTCAATTGTCAGAGAGAAGAAATGGATAACTATCGTCTCATTTCTATTCTCCCAGTAATTTCTAAAATCGCCGATAAGGTCGTATATCATCAAAAGTTTAGTTATTTAAACGCTAACGATCTCTTGTCGTCCTGTCAATCTGGCTTCCGGAAAAATTTCTCCACTGAAACAGCTGTCACCTTTTTTGTGGATGAAATCCGTAGAAATTTAGATAATGGTCTTCTCACTGGGGCGGTCTTCATTGACCTGAAGAAGGCCTTCGACACAATAGACCACCATATCCTTCTAAACAAGCTATAGAGATATGACATATATAACAGGACTCCTGTTTGGTTTTCTAGCTATTTGCTAGGCCGTTCCCAACGCGTAGAGGTCGACAACTCTCTCCTTGCCCCTGGATATAGCTTCTGGCGTCCCTTAAGGGTTAATTTTGGGGCCCCTGCTCTTTATATTGTACATAAACGACATACCCTCCTGCATCTGCTTCTCGCAAGTTCTGCTTTATGCAGACGATACAGTGTTGTTTTTTACCGCTAACGCGGCTGCTATTGAGTCAGAAGCAAGTCTTAACTATGATATCAACCGTTTTTCTTCGTGGATGCAAGAAAATAAGCTTTTTCTGAACATGAGCAAGACTGAATATGTAATTTATAGCTCACACCAACGGCTTAAGCGGGAGGATAGTGTAAGCTTATCCTG
>NC_090869.1:36980775-37018275 GCF_036669935.1 Montipora foliosa
TATTCACTCATGGCTGCGAGGTTTTATGCTTAAATTTGGACATTAGAAATATCCCTTGATACTTATGAGACAAAGAAAACATAACTGAGCAGTAAAATTTGACCATAAAGCCTGGTAGCAGGGCCTGAATATTGATTTATCGTACGTGGCCTATTAACAGTTGCAACAACCTTAACATCCGCAACAATGAAATGCAGAAGTGATCTTTGCCCTTAACTGGACAATTTTCTGTCAGTAATTCTCAATTCAAATATATACATCTATTTCATTCATCGACTGCGAGTCCTTTTACGGGAACACATGAGCCCACCAAATTGACCTGATTCAGACTGTGTGGCTTACATTGTACCGGCATTGCAGAGGTGTCGATTAGTGACAATTGCTTAAATTGTCCAGTTTAGTGCAAGGATCAAATTTTCCATTTCGTCTGTAACCCGCACTTCAAATGTACACTTTCATTTCATTCATCCGCAACAATGTTGTGGTAAAAGTTGTCACGTGTTACATCACGCTAAAACGTTTAACGCAACGTTAAAAGTTGTCCCGCGATACTAGTAGTACTAGGGAGCTTAAGCACGCGCGTTTCTGAGACGCGGACGGCAACCGGAAGAGGACATTTCTCGTGCCAGGACATTAGTGTCTCCCAGATTTTTAAACGAATTATCTGTAATGGAGAAAAGATATTTAGCAATGTAAATGTGGTTGTCTGAAGACAAGTTAAAAGGGAAAACAGCTCACTTCCGGTTGCCGTCCGCGTCTCAAAAACCCGCGTGATTAAGCTCCCTAGTACTTTTGAGCCGCCGACGGCAACCGCAAGTGAGTTCTTTTGGAACTTGTCTTGACACAACCAGTTTTCTATTGTTAAGTATCTTTAAACTATTACAGACCATTAGTGTACAAATGTGGGAGACACTACTGTCCAGGCATGTGAAATGCTCAGTCCGGGTTTCCGTCCGTGGCTCAAAAACGTCGCGTGCTTAAGCTTCCTAAAGAGACCCTTATCACGCGCCGACGGTAACCGGAAGAGAACATTTCGCACGCCAGGACAGTAATACCTCCCAAATTGTTTAACTAATCATCTCTAATGGAGAAAAAAGGCTTCGCAACATAACGGTGGTTGTGTAAACTCGAGTTAAAATGGAAAACAGATCACTTCCGGTTGCCATCCGCCTCTCAATTGCGTCTCACAGAATATCTCAGGTCTGACCCGATGCTGAGTCGGAACAATGTAGGGAGTGAGGTGCCCGGATTACGGAAAATTTTTTCAGTTTTCAAAGGAACGAGGCATAATACAATGTATACTTTTGTTTTTTAATGAGGTGCAATTGAGATGCAAGATGGTTTTCTGCTTGCAATCCCGCACCTTAGTGGTTTAGTTGCACCTATGG
This sequence comes from Montipora foliosa, assembly GCF_036669935.1. Classification (NCBI taxonomy): domain Eukaryota; kingdom Metazoa; phylum Cnidaria; class Anthozoa; order Scleractinia; family Acroporidae; genus Montipora; species Montipora foliosa. The sequence goes on from NC_090869.1 coordinate 36,982,164, forward strand.
AATAGTGATCACGAATATTCTTTCTTTCGTTGCTATAAGGTTTAATCTCTGGAAAGTTCGGTCTCCAAATTTTTTGATACGCGTGAAAAACTTTTCAAGATACATGTTACATGGTAATGAGAAGATACGCGATGGTTTTGCATCTATACAATGGATCGAAGCCGGTTGTTGTTTACCAAATCGTTAACCTGCCCAGTTGACCTCGTGCCGTAACATTGTTGCACAATAAACAACACGTGGGTTTGCTGAAGTGTTATAATTGTGCCGATTCGAGTTTACAGTGTAAAGATCTCGAGTCTTATACTGGGAATACCCTGAGGACTGTGAGAACGCACTGTTTTCAGACACAAGGGAGTAGGTCACTAGGAGCGGACGAAAATCACCGAGTCGTTACAGCCGTGAAAGATACCACATTTCCTTCCCCCGAAAATCCCTCTTCGTCTACAAGAAAAGGAGAAAGCTACAATCATAACACTAACAGTGCAGAGATTCACGCAAAGTTTCCAACAGTTTGGGAAAGCCCTATCAGAACCTTTAAACAAGCTTACATGAAGAAAGTAGAGGAAGAAAAGAAGGGAGGCTCTATAGACTACAGTTCTAGCATTCCTGCGGAAGTTGATAGATAGCAAAGAGATCTCATGGTTGTAGACTATGACAAGCCGAGGAGGTGTCGTTTGGCATAAATAGATCGGGATCCGAGGAAAGCAAGAGAATTCAGAGCATTCGGTGTGAAAACTCCTTAGGTTTAGGCCATTTATTGGGAAGATATCTATCGACAAACGTTCTTTTTGTTGTTCAGTTGTGCCACCAGTGAGGATCTGGTTGGCACATTAATGACAATAAGTGACGTCAACGATATCTTCTCTGCAGGCGATGTAATTTTTCTCGTAATTTCTCTCGAACCACAATGGAGTGATTTAGCTCCCTATGAAAACAAACAACAAAAACGCAAACAGCGGGCAGTTGCGTACGTTAAGGCGGCTCTAACCGGTTTCAACACTTTGAAGAGACTCCGTCTTTAAAAAGGCTGGCACTACACAGTGTATCACGTAACAGCAATGTTATGGTACCATATGAAACACCGATTATTGCTGAACAAGATGCGGTCATTATTGTGACGTAATAAGTTACCTAGGCAAGGGGAAAGCCGTTGGCTTTTGTTACTCATATATGAAAAACAATCTATTATTATTGCTGGAAAGTAATCAGAAGGCCAAAATGTAACTTTCTGCAAAGTTTAAATTCCGGTACTGCAGAATCAGAGCCGCCATTAAAAAACTCACAGAGTTAACGTGGCTCTGAATCTGAATTTACTTTTAAACTTTGCAAAAAATTTTAATCTTGGCCTTCTGATCACTTTTCAGCAATATTAAATGGGGGTCAGCGGGTTTGTTTTTGAGATAATGAGCAACTAAAGCAAAAATATAGCGCGTTACTACAGGGCTTTCCAGTTGCCACGGTGACTCATTACGTCACAGTAATAACCGCATCTTGTTCAGCAGTATTTGTTGTTTCTTATGGTAATTACATCGCTAATACGTGATACAGCGTTGTTGTGCCAAACCTTCTAAGACGAACGTTGCTTGAAAGCTTTGAAACTGGCGTGAGCCACCTTAAAACTATGGCAATGCGTTTATCCTAACCTACCTCTCTCTTCGAGAAACGTGCTCTATATCTGAAGCAAACAGGCACGAAAGTTATAAAAATCAAATTAAACTCTTTTCTTTGATTTTTGACAAAACATATATTTCGGCTGAATCTTACTAATCATGTCCAACAATGCTACGAGCAATGCACAAATTGACGTCTCAGTCTATCTCATATTGTCATAGGTATCAAGAAACATAGAGCTGAATAACGCAAAGGTTACGTCACAGCTCAGCGAATGGGAACGTGGGCTCAGGCTCGCGTGGTTTGAAATGGCGGGTATTTTATTTATTTATTTGTTTAAACTTAAAAATAAGGTGGCTTAGAATTTGGAGGAAAGAAATAAATATCTCGAAAAATGAAGTCCTGTCGAACGTTGAAAAAAACGGTTTTCTTTAATAACTTAGAACTCAAAGTTACATGCCACGTGGTACTTCTCATCATTCCTGTACGTAAACTTGATGATAAAAAGGAATCCATTGAGTTCTAAGGTCCATTTCTTGGCATAAACCAGACAAACAAAACATGAAACAAACTGAACGGAAAATCAACACGTACAAACCACAAAATCGGATTTCGGGGTTAAAGTCTCGCGCATGCGCATACGTTATTCAGCTCTGTTGTCAAGAAACATAAAATTGCACAAAAACTTTTGTTGAACGCTGACACACCATCGATCATGTGTCAGTGCCGTGTTGATTTGACAATAGGTGGTTTTCAAGTTACGTCATCGCCGCCATATGTTGGTGGACAAAAACGAAAGATCGATCTCTCATTAGCTCCTTTTATTCGTCCACCAGCAATTGTGTATCTAGAGCTTGGCTGCAAGCCATCTATAGAGGAATAGAGCATAGCTTATATGCGAAATGGCAAACGCAGGCCCAGTAGAAGAGCGTCCGAACTGGTAATCGGAGGATGCACAGAAGGACTCGGATTTTTTTTCCGATTATCCCCGAGTTATCAACGAAAAAAATCATTTCTTCATTGCTTGATATATTAAGATAACAGGAAATAATTGACCTAAAATCTAACACTTTTTTTTTTATTTGTGGTAAAACGCAGTTCATACTGGTGTTTTCTGCTTGGCGTAAAAAATAAGCTAAATTTCTTCAATAGCTGATCATCAGGTAAGAGAGCGGATCCCCCATGCCTCAACAGTGTTGTAAGATTTATTTTTAGTTTTGCAAAGCTATTTTAAGTTCTCGTTCCCAATGTCGTGTGGTCAGATGATCAAGTTCGGGGGAAGTCCGGGGATGAGATTTTCCCGCTGTGTCGCGTAGATGCAAGCGTCCAAATCTGCAGCTATAGAAATATGAGATCACGTTTGTCAGTGTGTCTTTTAATTGTAGTCTGAGCGCAATGAGCATTCTAGAGAAGATTCGTCATTTCCTAAAAAGGAAAGGAACTGGTGCCAATAAAGGGTTTGACAAACAAGTGGCGAAACTGGCATTACAATGACGTTAGGCATTACTTTTTGCCCGTACATGTGTGTGTGTTTGTGAGTGTGTGTGACAGTGGAGCTTTTGCCCATTCATGCAATCTAGTCTGGAATAGTAATAATATCAATAGCAATCTAGTCTGGAATAGTAATAATATTAATACTACTACTAATAATAATAATAATAATAACAATAATAACAATAATGATGATGATAATAATTATAATACAAATAAGGATGAACTCAAATCAACAGAAATCAAATAAAATCAGCAACGATAAGTCAAGTTTCTAATTGACCAATCACTACCGCGTATTCCATGTGCTTTGTGGGCCAAGTGACCCAGCATCCAGGATCTTGTAGTTGCTTGATGTATCCATCATCAGGTTGTGTTTAAAATACAACTAGAAGAAAAACTCTACATTGTGTGTTGTCTTTCGAAATTCACAAGGATCTAGTTTAAGAAACAGATAACTTTACAAAATCAAGTAATAGCAAATCGTACGTTGAACTTCGTTGGAAAGCAAATAAAGAAAAGAAAACTAAAGCAAAGATTTTAAGGAAATAAATACTTTATGTTGATAAATGTCACTTTCTGAGCGGGGATTATCATTGCAGTTGCGAACATCTCAGCCATTTCCAAAGAAGCCAGCAAAATCCTCACTTTCAGTCGCTCAAGGCCAGTCCAAACGGCTTGAACCTTTGCTTCAGCATCCATTCGATTTTGTTGGCGGCGATATTCTAAAACGTTGTTGACTGCTGGAGTAGGCAAACGATTTCAACAGATCATCAACATCGATTCAACATGTTTAAACACGGTTGAAAGGGGGCAACCAAACGGTTTCAAATCGCTTTTCACCAAAATCGAACGGTTGTTGAATCAAATGTTTAAGTCGTTTGCCCGAGGCATCAGATTCACTACAACCAAACTTCAAAATATACGTATTCCATATATTTCTCAATTTTTAGCACACTTCTGTTCCAGCTAGCAACAGTGAAAATTAGTGATACGAGAAATTTGGATCTCGAAATAATACTCGTGAAAATTTGTAAATAAGTTGATTATTCCTTTGAAGGCTCTTCAGTTAACCTAACAACGAGACGTGCACCTGTATACTTAACCCGCTATATTCTGGGTTTATCACCCATTGTATTAATATATTCGAAGAAGTATATATCTCGTTTACGCGAAGATGTTGCCAAGGTTTTACCCAGCAGCGGAGGTGGTTTAACGAAGTGACTGTATAAAGATTCATGTAATTAGTAATCTATTAATGACCTCTTGTCAAATCGCTCCCTACCAGTCACCATTGTTGATGCATCAAGCGCTTACAGAGTTCCGTCAAGATACAAACCAAATATCAATCAAATCAAAAGTGGTTCACAGCTGAGCAATCCGTTTCATCTTTAATGTGCCATGTTTAGCAATTATAGACGCGTCTGAATTTAGAAGGCCCGGTTCAGACGCCATACTTTTCATCAACCTCGTTCCCAGGGTCTCTCTTCTCTGCCTCCATTGTCGTTGACGACAATGGAGGCAGAGAAGAGAGACCCTGGGAACGAGGTTGACTTTTCATGAGCCGAACTTAATTAATTCGAGTTTAGACCGACACAAATTAAGAAAAGTACGTCTGTTGATTCAGACGTCGAACTTAATTGGCTGCACAGCCGTTCCTAATCCATTTCCAAGAAAACCAATTCATTTTGTCAGCGGTAAACATGGTTTATGCATTAAAAATAATAAGTTCGGCACATGAAGAGTTCGACGTCTGAATCAAAGCCGATCCGCAACCGTGCTAAAGCCGAAATTCCCGGCTAGACCTGGTGAAAAAAATGACTGAAACGTTCCAAATTAAATTAGCCCTTCTTAATTTCTAGTTGCTTAACAAACTAACTAAATTAAATTGTAACTGGCCTATTTCATGACTCCCAAGCTTTTTGTTTTGAATTTCAGGAGATTCAGTGTTCATAAACTGGTCCCGTCTCAGCGAAGTTTCACTTCATGTAGCTGTACCAGCTCTTTCTATATCCATGTAGACATTTTCATGAGTTCCCACGTTGAGCATTTCTCGGTGATCGTGAGATTAATGCAAAATATGTTTAAATAAAAAAACATTTGATTGTTTCTGACTGTGTGCAAACTAACGGAAAACCAGAACAATGGCGGAATCTTACCACGCGGCCAGAGAACAATAGTCGTGTGACTATATGCAAGAGGTTTAAATTCTGTTTTTAGTCAGTTTTTTCTTTTTAATTATGCATTTTCTTTTGTTATTCTAGGCTTATTTAACTTAAAGCCCTGTTGGGTATTCGACGCTCAGAAACGCTGGGCTTAATAACGCAGCGGGGAAGATTGGAAGAGCAAATTGAATTATTATGACTATCGAAAAGCCTAAAACACAGACTGGTTTCGACAATACTGTATTCTTCAAAAAACTAAAAGAACTTTGTGAGACCATGTCTTCATAATGTAGCTTAAATCCGCACAAAATGCAGACATTTTTGAGCTCATGTGAATCGGTCGATCACATTTACGCTGGTTGATCCAGCAGCGGATTAAAAAGGGTAATTTTTTAACATTGTAGTCAGAGTAAAAACAGCTGTCTGTCCGTTCAGTGTGTTCAGCAGATCTTTGCCATTAGCGTTGCATCCCTTGGAAGTGCCTTTGACGTCATCCATTTATCTAAAGAACTGAATTTAGCGGGTAAAATGTCTTTAAAATAAATGTTTCGGCGCAGCCAGTGTAAATAAACTGCCCTTAGGCAACCTGATGTTTTTTATGTCAACGTCATGGTGTTTCAATGGCGCAAATTGCTATCGCAAAACTATCGCCTTTTCGGATGGGGGTGGGGGGGAGGGGGTGTGCACTTTTCTAAATTTCTGGAAGATTTTTCTGATCCTCGTTCACTTTCTAATTCGTCGGTTTTGCTTTTCTTAAATGTTAATCACTGTATTTGACACAAGTTTATTGGCCTACTGAGTCTGCTTTAGTTAAGTGGTAGACGATCCGAGCTACCTATTAGAAGGCGATACGTTCAATTCACTGTTGGGAACACTCGACGCGTTTTCGAGATTTCCAGCTAAAGTTGTTATCAAAATCATCACCGATATACCTCTTCCTTCGGAACTTACATCTCTTTCTTAGTAATTGAAGATATCTTTAACGATTTGTCAGAAACTTTATTTCATATTTATAAATCCGGCTGTGGTTCTTCTAAGAATTGCAACTTAATTCATGTTGTTAAACGTAAGTTTTTGCATAAACACCATTCAACTTTCATGCGCTTGAAGATATACTGTGACAGAACTACAAACTGATGAAGTTGGTGAACAAAACAAGAAATTTAAAGTGTTCGAATGAATTTAAATTGGCCAAAAACGTTAACGCAAGGTGAAGGCGACACTTGATAAGAAACAGGCTTTTTTTTCGAAATTTCTTTAAATATTAAACTGCGTAAAAAGACCATTGGAATAAAAACAACCTATGAATTGATAGTTATTGAATTAATGGTAGGCTAGTTTGTGCTTCCTGTTTCTTCGTTGAATTTAAAGATATTCTTTTTATGTTTGGCCAAAATTAATCCAACATACAAACAAATGCATTGACAATTTGTTCACTCTAGAGATTTATTGAGGAATTTTACTATTGGTGTACATGTTGTGACTATATAGAATTTTTTCTACAGTTTACAAAACTTTTTTGAAAGTTTGTTTGTTCTACTTACTCTACGTTTGGTGGGTTTTTCGTAGCTTTATACAACAATACGGTTGTTTGCATTTTAACAAGTTGAGCTGTTTCTAGTAAATCCAGCGGTCCCTCGGAAAATAAGGGAGTTGCCCGTAAAGTTCAGGTAGGCCTTGTCTGTGGTAGTGGAGAGATGATCCATAGGATGACAAATACGGCTGGGCTGACTTACAAATATGGCAAGTAGAAATAACACTAGGCATTACGAACTGGCTTTCAGGTGTGCTGCGCGTAACCTCCAAGGCGATAGGCGGACCACGGGCAAGTTTTCGTCTTGAAAAATCACCGCAGCTGAATTCTGCCAAAAAGCTTGGGTGGATATGCCAATAGCACCCCGCCTTATCCATCGCAACCTCTCCCCTCTGAAAACATTCATGCAGCGACAGATTATGGCGGACTGTGTTCTTCCAACGCAAGCGATTTTCTGTAAATTCAGGATAGTTATCTTGAATGAAGCTGTAGATCTCAGCTAAGGTGGCTCGTTTGCGGGGCGAACCCAGAATCGCATAAGAGATGATCTCGATGTAAGATAACGGGGACGAATTTCGCTTTCTTCTTGGCTTCTTTTTCTGTGACCGATTTACGCAATCCCGCTTCTCCTCTTTGGGAACATTATGCGTCCTACCGAACATCTTTTCCGGATTCAGATGATCGTGTCTCTCCATATTCTTTATTACCCCTTTACCTTAAGTGAGATGGGACTCTCTATTTTTCAATCGGGTCTGTACACTAGCTGTTATTTATATCTGTGATCTGAAACACGCCCTTTGTGCTGTGTAATGACATAGCAGTCAAAGATAAATCACACGTGTAACACTTTTTAATTTTTATAAAAGAAAAGAATAAACTTAGAAGAAAGAGAAAGGATGTTTAATAAATCATGACTTTAAATGGCTTTTAGCCAGGGTGACAAAAGACATTAACTTCCACTATTTACAAGTTTTCATTGGGGTTTTAACCTTTTAACAAACATCTAAAATTGCAATGAGCCCTGCTTTAAACTCAGTCAAAAGCCTTCACTTTTAGAAAAAAACAAAACAACACACTCTTAGCCGCGTTTATCAGACGTGCTTGCATTCCATTTTTTGATATGATGTTAAACTAATCGGTAATAGGCAACGCAGGTGTATCAAAGGTTTCCTTCCGGTTTATTTTGGAAGATACATTTAGATAAAGCCAATTAGAGTCTTCTCTTCAACTAAAACAAAGGCGCACACCATGAACTTTCGCATCAGGATCCGTTATCCTCAAACAATTGATACAGTCTATGACGCAGTTAGAGATGTCAGGTCGAGAAGCGAACATGCATAAAATTACAATGCATCGAAACTTGTTTTCTATATTGGAAAATATTTGTCAAAATCAATCGTCGTTACATCTGCACATGAGAACTCAACAACATTGAAACGTGCTGTACGGGCAAATCGGAATGCGTAGTTACCCTTGCAGAACTAAGAGTTTTAATTTGATATTTTTAGTATAGCTTTATCTATTTCTGAACAAAATTGTTTTCATAAATTTTACTGAATGGCAGTGAAAAGGCCTCATGCAGCCTGAGTTTGCCCTAAGGTTAAAAGCTGAAGTTAAAAACATGTGCTTCTATTTCTTTCCTTCCAAGGGAATTGGCTCTTTAGAAATTCCAGCGAGTGTGACGTTGGGCTGCCGGTTGGTTAAGCCAAAAAAGAAAAGAAATGGAAAAATAAGGACACGCCTCCTCATGTTCTCTTTGGCCAAAAGACAAGCTGATGACACGGAAAATGGAAATTGCCTCCAAATTAAAAGCATGTTTTTTTAGTCCGCTCGCTTGCCACTTTAGTCATCAAGAGGAGGTTATAGACGACACCGTTACGTAATCTCCCGAAGTAATTTCTTTGGCAGCTGTCAGAAGCATGTATGTTCGATAAATATAATTTGTGCCAGGCGTTGTTGCGCTAGATACAAGCGAAAATAATGGAAATAATATTGAAGAGTTTCGAAAATGGCATAAGTGCAAACTGTGTTAAGTAATTTGGAAGGAATCCCTAAATTGTATAATTACCACGCGTCGCTAAACAAATAAACCTTGCTTTAGATATTGATACAAATTGACGACAAACCCGCCCAAACAGTGCATTACAACACATAATTGCTTTAATAACCTTGTCAGTTGCTTTTAAAGTGAATAGCATACTCTCGGTTTCACATCAATTGAGAAAAGTGTTAATGCGACTTGCATGGAAAAACTAACCGAAGTAAATACAAATAAAGGAATTTCTTTTCTCTGTCAGACGCCACGCGCACGAATACAATAAACTAGGGCCACGAAAGTTCTTACATATACGGAGGTACAAGCAAAAATGTTTAAGACCATGTGCTTGTTGTTGCGTTTCAAAGAGTTTATATGGAGCCTATTGTTTGAATGCACTTAGCGTGCTTGCAACTTGTGCGTGTGTGATCGCTAATGGTCCACAAGTAGATCGCTACAAACCGTCGAACTACCGAATTTATATTCGTCCAAAGTATTCAAACTCGAAAATGGAAGAATTCGTATGACTTGCACACACTTGCGCATCAAGCGAAAAAGCCAAAGTATTTAGGGGTTTGAAAGGTGGTTTAATAGGAGTACATACTATGTAAAGTCAATGGATCTCACTTATCACCTCTATCCTTGCCTGTAATTATATAAATTACGTTCTATGTATAACTGCATTTTGCATTAGTCTCTACCAAAATAAATATAACAGGGAAACACAAACCGCAAACTATGTAAATCGTCACTGCGATTGCTGTTTTTCATACAACTAGCAATCGAAGTAAAAATACACATAGAAATTTTTTGTCTTGCTTCATTTCCGTTTTCAGCTATGAAACCCAACCAGGTTGTTTTAAGTGGGTCAGTCAGATTTCCAGACAAAAGTCTTGGCCTCGGTTGTTCAAAAGGTGGATAACGCTTTCCACTGGATAAATCACCATCCAGCGGAATAAAAAACTAGCAAAACCAATTGAGTTATTCAGTGGATAGTGATTTATCCAGTGAATAGCGGCTATCCACCTTTCGAACAACTGACCCCGAAATGTTAACAATAACGTTTTAATTCACCTTCTAAGAAGAGTTTCTCTTCGAATTTGCCTGAAAGTGTATCAGAAAAATATTTTTCTCCTGTCAAGAAAACCCCAAATGAATTTGGATCAATTTGTATGAATCTGAAACAAAACATATCTCCGTGAGATCTTTCAGTTCGAAGTTAGCCGCTGTTGTTTTGTTTTGTTTTGTTCTGTTTCAAACATTAATTTGATGTTGTGGACCCGATTAACAAAGATATGGTGCGGGAAGTCGTGGGGTCGAGACCGCGGCCGAGCCGACTCACGGTCAAATCAGTATCCGGTGACAGTTGAAGTGCGGCCTTCAAGACGACATTGAAAGGGAATGGGCTTCCAAGTAGCGTGCTATATTCAATAGCCTATAGGCTTCGTTTCACAACATATTTAAGATTATTATCTCGTCGAGTCGTTAAAAAATTACGGCAACGTTTCGGAGACTCCGTCGGATTTCGCTACATGAGATGAATTAAATGGTAGTTTGGGTCAATCCAGATTTATTTGGATCGACCTATATTAAATTGTTGAGTCAAACGTCAAACTTAACTTCGAACTAAATGCAAAAGCAAATCTCTCGGTCAGAGGGATTCCAGTAAAAGGAAAATGGTGCGAATGAAAGCTAATGAAATGTTTACTGATGAAAACGCTTTGCAGCTCAAGAAAACGACGTTCGAGACTGAAAAACAATGCTGATCTTCTTAGAAAATCTGCGGATGCTCATGAGAAATTTTTCAAGTAATCACCTGTGTATTATACTAAAACAATCATTCACCTCACACTTGGTAAGTAAAAGCCGCGACGTCGTCTCGCTTTTTATTCACCGATATTCACCTCGCCTTCGGAATAACCGAGATTGAATGAACCAATCAGAAAGCAAGAAACGCACTATCCGAGGTGAAACAAATAATTAACAACTACTCTTCGAAGAGGACGTGCGTAGTGGTGCATTTGTCTGCATTTCCTCAACTGTTTGACATGTCTTTTTTGTGAGACTGCGGAGGGTGACTCTTAATTGATCGCTTTTTTTCTGTTGTTTCCGTACCTATTCGTGAACAAGAATAGACAGAGCCTCTGTCTTTTTAGTTGGAGGCAAAATTGATAGACAAACTAACTTGTGTACGTTAAAATTGCTGTGATCGAATAACATTTTACAACAGCAAGTTACATTTTATGTTTTGGTAGCTTCGGAAACTTGTAAAAGTGAATATTGAGATGACAGTGTCTTCAGCGTAGGTCATATAGATGAACTGGCTATGAAACCCCGTACACTTCAAAAACCGCGAGAACAATACTGTTGGACCTTGCCCAAGCACACTCCTTTGTCCTCGGTTAACGATTAAATTTGAAAAATTAATCGAAACATTTGAATGGCAGTCTTCTGAAAAAAAAAAGGTGTGGTTTGTGCATGGTCAGGACCAAAACAGCAAAAAAACAGAAAAGAAAAATGTCGCATTTCATAACCATCTCCATGTGTTAGCTATGTTGCCTCTTTGCTGCATGATGTTGGCAATCGCGTGCTCCATTTCTCAAATCTATTCACTCGCTCTTAACAAATTCATTCCTATTCCAGTCGGTCTGCAATAAACAGCTGAAATCTTCCACGAAGAAATGTCGAGAGAAAACCAGTGGTTATTTCCTCTCTAGAACTGGTACGAAAATATGGAATGGTATCCTGTTTGAACTTCGCCAGCTCAGGAAAACACACTTCAATCGTAGACTGAACGACTTGCTTCTGAAGTTTCTTAAAATTGAGGAGATGATCATGAATGTTGATATGCGCTTGATTGATCTTTCAAAAGTATATGGCATTTCTTTAACAGTTATCCATAATATTTCAAATCATTTCTAGAGTATTAATTTTTCCCTCTTAGGTACGAGGCGCTTGTTTGCGTAATTATTGTTTGTGTAACTCTTGTAATTTCTAAGTGTCTTTTTGTTTACATGTGCCGAATCTAATGCAAGTGAGAAAAATCTATTGTTTTCGCAAATTTGCATTAGATTCGGCACATGTAACGCTCGACGTTTGAAACGGGCCAGAAAATCTAGAGCCAGTAACTCGCGAACTAATTAAAACTTTACATTAATTACCTGTTAGCCGGTAGCACTGTCCATGAACGTGTTATTTTTCTTTCGTAGCAAATGATCGCCGTCATTAATCATCTGTGACTTTTTTGTTTCCGCCTGCGAACGGAAAACGTACCTGTTGAGACCCATACTCAATGCCTCGTGTTTTGTCTAGTTTTCTCCTTTCAGTCCTGTAATTCATTGTCAGTGGGGTAAACAAGACACAGCTTTTAATTAAACCTGACAAAGAAGTTTTTTTTAGAAAGTCACTGTATCAGGTATCTTAGGCCCGGGCCAAACGTCGAAGTTCACATGACACGAACTAAACAGAGAAAAGTTTATGATGAGTCCGACGTTTGACTCAATTAAGTTCGACGAACTATATTTGGATCGAGCAACACGTTCTATCCGTCTACCTCAGACGGACAGAACGTGTAAAAGATTGAGTCTGGGATAAACGTCAAACTTCTCATGAGAGGAACATAACTCACAACTTAAACATTTGTATGATAATGTATGTTTTGGCCTCGGTATCGAAATATTTGTAACAGACCATGCGTATCAAGTGAAGCTATGGTAATAGACCTTTTTACCCATACGGCGGCCATTTTGATCTCTATTGTTTCGAATAGCCATTATGGGATGCCCAGGGGGTAAATACATATTAATTTGCCTCCCGGGCATCCCATAATGTCTTTCGAAACAATAGAAATTGTTTTCAAAATTGCGAGTTGGCGAGCAATGTCAACGCCAGTAAATATAAATGACAGCGAACTGTGGATCCGGAGTCATTGCGACGTCATCTTTTTTATCCATGTGGTTCTTTCCACTGTACCTTGAAATACCATAAAATAGGAACAAAACTCGCTTATTATTTTCGGATCGCTGATTATTATTATCTGTGAATAACTGTTGTGAAAATGATCGAAGATGGTTTGAAACTGCTGATACTGACACTTTGCTTTTGTTTTCTGAGGTTTCGTCCAGCAGTTTGTGGCCGCCGTGTCTGTTGCTCCTATTTCTGATTTAATTTGTGTCTGACAAATTGTCCCTACTGTTTATGACTTGTGCCTGAAAAATCGATTTGTGACCCAGGCAATATGATCTTCTATCAGATACTGTAATCTTTGATTTTCAAAGTAAAAGGAATGGCTGTAAATATTCGAAAATTACTCATCTTCAATCCCTATGCTGAACCTTCGATATCGATTCTGCCTCATGAAATGAATCATATATGAACTGCGGATATGAAATCAATTGAAGCTATGATCTTCGCAGTTATGAACGCAATTTTTACAATTGCGTAGAGAAGCCTGAAAAATTCAGGACTTCAACGGGGTTTGAACCCGTCGCACCGGAATCGCGAGGTCACGGGTTCAAACCATATCCGCAGTTGATATATGATTCATTTAATTCATATACCATTTCATCATTGATTTATTCCTCACGGGACGATTAGAACCCACAAATGATCAGCTCCCAACGTCAGTGGCTTCATAGCGCAGTTGGTCAGAGCGTCACACTTGAATCGCGAGGTCACGGGTTCAAACCCCGTTGAAGTCCTGAATTTTTCAGGCTTCTCTACGTAATTGTAAAAATTGCGTTCATAACTGCGAAGATCATAGCTTCACTTGATTTCATATCTGCAGTTCACATGTGATTCATTTCATATACCATTTCATCATTGTTTGAAAATGTTGATACTGAGACTATGCTTTTGCTTCTGAGGTTGCGTCTAGCACCGTTTGTGGCCGAGTCTGTTGCCCCTGTTCAGTCTGATTTCATTTGTGTCTGGCAAATTGTCGCCCCTGTTTGTGATTTGTGCCTGAAAAATCAATTTCTGACTCAGGCAATATAATCTTCTATCAGATACTGTAATCATTGATTTTAAAAGTAAAAGGAATGGCTGTAAATATTCGAAAATTACTCATCTTCAATCCCTATGCTGAACCTTCGATATCGATTCTGCCTCGTGACTCAAGTTACCCAGAACACCACGTGAACTCGGTGAACAACACCGATACCACCTTGCGCGCCCTGTTAAGCAATACCGATACCAACTTGCGCGCTCGGTTGATCAAATCGAGATTGCTTCTCCCTATACAATATCTACCAATTTACATATTTTCCCCTTTTACGTGGGGGCTTCTAGGTTGCCCCCTGTGGGGGCAAAAGTAGTAACCCTTTTCTCCCCAATTGCACGTGGTCGAATACTTAGATCCCTTATTCTCTCTTCGAAGAATTCTTCTAATTTCTCCTGTGCGTCTCTGGGATAACTACTGTTTAATTCATTTGGATATTAAGCTTCAAAGTCAATTCAACATGTCAACGGACAATCTGCAACACATTTTTTTGCTTTTGAATCATATGTAAAGGCCTTTCAGTATAAAATACTATCCTTCATTCTTTATACTAATTCTAAATCGTATAAAATTTTCTTATAGTAAACCGGCGATTCATGCAGTTTGTGCAAGGTTGAATCTGAGACATTATTCCATCTTTTTTATTTGTGCCCTTATTCAAAGTCTGTTTGGTCTGAATTGAAATTATATTGGTATTTGTTAACCGATCACGAGATACAACAAACTCTTCAAAAGGTTTCAAAATAGACTAGCGGTAGTCGGGAGCTAACATGGTAAGATAATGGTTTGACAATGACTATTTTTTTTATGTTTTGTTCAAGACGTTTTGGCTGGTGCTTTACCCTGGCTGCCAGAGGTATTTCTCTCTATTAACTCTGCTCAGAGCGACGGAATAGGCGAAGAAAAACCTCTGGTTCAGGCCGTTGAGTTTTTTGAAAAGGCCGGTCCAATGGGATGCCGTTTCACATTTCCTGAATTAGATTTTGACCCTAGCAATTCGATTGGTTCCGGGAACTTGTCAGTTCTAACGAGTACTCTGATTGGTTTAGCAACAGCAAGTAGTTCAAACAGGTTTTCAATTGCTGTCAACCTGATTTCTCGTGCCCACTGAGGCCATAATCGAAACGTTACAAAGTTCCGGAAATCGAGGCTTTGAAGGCAAAAAAGTTCAGTGGGTTCCACATTTTTGTTGTTGTTTGTATATGTCCGCCAAAATTCAACTTCGGAATTTGACATCGAAATTTCAAATTTGAGGTTTTACTTTCGTATTCGACAACGAAGTTTTATATGGAACACTGAATTTTTGAATTTGGCATCGAAGTCAATAAGAGGAATGTATCGTGGGAATCAAAGATGCTTGTTGGTAGGTTATGTCCCGTATCAATTTACTTAGTTTTTTCGATGTCAATCAAACGGGGCATGGAAGTGAGGTTCTCAATGGCCTGTACCACAGGTTTTTCTCGCCGCTTCGCCATTCGCTATTCGGTCGCTATAAGAGAGAAAAAACCTCTGACATCCAGGGTACTGGTGCTTAAGGTGATTCCTCAGAAATTAAAGTTCCCGATGAATTTTTTTAAAACTTTCCCTGAATGTTCTCTACCAAGCACTGTTTCGAAAAAAACAGCTCGATAGGTAGTTTATAAAAGTAATACTCGGAAAAAAACTTAACAGGTAGAAAATGTCGAGCATATAGAACAATATTATATAAAATTTGTGGAAACATAACACTATTTGAAACGACGTGGACGTAAAGCGTTCGTAGAGTCGTTATTTTTGCGGTCATATTTTGCATCACAGAGTAACGGGTTCCAACATGCTTTCGCCTAGATCTTTTTTTGCTTCCGATAATTTTTTTTAGTTTTCTTTTAAATTAAGGGGCACAATATGCACACTATTATTATGCAATAAAAAATACAGGTCACCATGCTCGTTTAAAAGAAAATGAGCATTTATTTCGCTATCGAGCTTAGCTTGAGGGAAATTTCTTTCGCTGTGTACGTGCACGCGCTAATTTGCGCGCGCTAATGACGCAAAAATCGTGCGCAGTAGGGATGCGCAATGCAATACAATACTGAGGAATCACCTTAAGCCATCATTAGTTGAAATATAACGTTAGTACGCGCGCTGAGGAAAAACCTGCATGAATTTCTTGAAAACGTAGCGCGAGAGAGACTCTCTGGGATGGCGATTTGTTCATTTCCAGATTACAGATCCTTTCTTGAAAACCAGGCTTCCAAGAAAAGCCGCTCGTGAAAGTTAGCCTCATGTCCAACAACTCTCACACTTCCAAATCCATTTCGTGGTTGTTTTCGTAGACTTCAGTGACAGGAGATCTTGGAGTCATGGTCGAACGTAAAAACAGCCCTTTTGTATTCTGTAATCCGAGTTTTTAGTGATCGTTCAGTTTGATCGTAGTATACAAACTGCCGTTGGTGCAACTGATTTTGTACACTGTGCCAGATTGTGGCCGATCAACCTTTTCCTGGGCTTTTGTTCACAGTTCTCAATGGTTTGAAGATGACTTTGATTTGTTGCTGCCTTAAGATTCGACTAATCCTTTTTAAAATGGCACACTTCAGTCATACCTATTTCACGCAGGTTCTGTGTTTCTCACCAGTGCCCAACGTTAATACTAGCTGACGCTCAATTTTTTCAAGTGCTACTATGATAAGCAAATCACTTCCTTTTTAGTTCAGATTTTGAAAGTGTCTTTGCTTAACACCTGACTAGCAAAATTTTGAGTTTTGATTTTAATCAAATAGCATCTTTGAGTTAACGGTCCGCCATTACTTACGTTCAAGACTGACCGATTGGATCTCAGAGGGTATAGGATCTAGGAAAAAGTGACGTCATTTGCTCACTAGCTTAAAATATCACCGTGCAAATGTAGCTTTATATTATATGTACAAAACAGGAGCTTTAAAGTCTGAAACCTCAACCTCCCGTGCTGCGTATTAATTCAGCCATGTAGACACATTGCATTGTTAAAGAAGTGAGTCTTTGACGTCATGATCATTTTCTCCTCCACCCAGCACTCTCAAAATTTGAAAGCTGGTAATGAAGGACCATTAGATTATCATTACATAAGAAAATTCCAGTAACTGCACTGTAGAATCAGAGCCACCTTAAAAAAATCAAAGAATTAAGGTGGCCCTGATTCCTCTGTACAGAATTTTTTTAAACTCTGCAAGACGTTTCATTTTGCTCTTCTGATTACTTTCCAGAAATAAAAAATGGAGATCACAGAGTTCGTTTTTGAGATATGAGCAACTAAAGTCAACTCCCTCTCCGCGGCCCCTGAAAATCAGTGGTAAAGTTTTTTATCTCCGGTCACCATTTTCATTCATGAGATGACATAAGCAGCTAAAGTATTGCTTGAGTGGCTTAAGTGCGCTCGCTCAGCTGAAAACCTTTTCGAGATCGATCTCTTTAATTGGAAGTGTCACGCTATTTCAGTCAAACCTCAAAACACTAAAATACGTCTTTGCTTCAATCAAGACCAAAAAATAATGGTGTAGTTTTGTTGCCAATAACCATTGAGGTGCACTGAAGCTAATCTTTGTTATTTGCATCCATGGATGGAGAAGATGGAAATGACTTGAAACTTGAAAAATCTGGCTAGTTTTTTCAAGTTTGGAGATGGTGTCCGCAGAAAGTTAGTCCGGCAGCAAATGTCATGTAATAAAACCCCGTGGGAATTTCGTGAAGAAAGCGAGCCAGTAGTCTAAACGTGTTAAGAGTTCCCTAAATTACATGAAAAGTTTTGGTGGCAACTTAGGAGCTGGCTCCAACGGGATTTATGGGGGTCGAAAATGTGACGTATGTGTCCCAACAAGGATACGAGGCTCAAACATGAAATCGTCCATACCTATTCATTATTTCCGTAAAATTGAACCAAAATCACCCTAATTATGCAAATCACAATATTTCAAATATGAAAAAGTGATTTTAAGAGAGTATCGGGGTCATGTCACCAAGCTAGCGAGAAAACGAGACTCACAAAAGCTGCACTGAAAAGCCCTTGAACGCCTCTCGGCCTAACGAAGACAGAGATTGACGAAAGTATTGTTGGGTGTATGTCATCTATGTAATTAAACATGCTTACATTGTAAGGGTTATCACGTGACAATGCTTGCATGAAAACAAGGCTGACACAAAAGCTGCACTGGAGAGCATGGAACATTGCAAAAGGATGAGGTATGAAGTATTGCTGGTAGATAACACCTGTGCATTCAAACACGTTTAAAAGGTTGGGGATTTCAGATGAAAATCCTATCATCCTTGAAAGCATCAGATCCAGAAATCTATGAAAAGTTCATCCAAGGAAACTGGGTAGTGAACAAGAATGCTGAAGTACCATTCTGCGCAATAGGAGCCGACAATGCACTCGAACATAAGAACCGCTCTATGAAAGTCTCGGGAGGATTGGTTGACATCACCCTAAATGAAGCTGCTCGGACTAAATTCTTCCTGATAGCTCCAGAACTCGCAAGCCTAGCTGAACAAGCAAAGAACATGGCGGGAGCCTCCTTGCCGTCTAACCCCGGTGGCCGCTTTGAGTGAAAAAAATAAATTATATCTTTTGAAATTTAAACGCACTTCATTATTTCTAGTGTATGTCTGCAGAGCACGGTTGCTAAAGTGTTTAGCTTGCTGTGCGCAATTTTTGATCCACTCTGGCTTGTCAAGTGACTGAGCTTCTGCCATCCCGGCCCATCTACAATTGCGACTTGCAGTTGATCTTCATTTGGACTAGCTACTCTCTTGTTGTTCTTGTTGTCATTTAATTTCTCTAGAATGTTCATTAGAGTACTCTTGAATAAACAGCGAGGCAGTGTGCCATCAGAGCAAACAATGATTGCGGGACTACCAAAAATTCGTACAGGCCGACGGTCTCCTTTATTTCGATTTCTGGCCTGTTCTTTCACACCATCATCATACGCGCGGAAAGGAACCTGTTCTCTTGAGGCTCCACATGAACATCACAGACACAATGCACATTTCCAAAGTTCCATTGAAACAACTCCTGTCACACACGAAGACCAAGATGGAGCTCACCATCTATTTGGGGCAAAAGATTAAGGGTATCCTGATCATAGTGGAAGGCAACTGGTGGTGTCATGGTAAAGTGAGTGTCAGGCAGCACACAAGGATGTGGGACATTAACAGAGTAACCAAGAGGAAGCTGACACAAAGATGTTCTTGCATGGTCTGGATGCTATGGCTAATGGTGCAACCCAACTACAGATTCACTCTCCGGACAAAGATGTCTTTGTCCTTGCTCTTAGGCGTTATCCGGAATGGTACGAGAACACGCTGTTTGTTACAGGAGGAGGGCAACACCATCGTATGATTGAGCTGAAACCAATTGTTCAAACCCTTGGGCCAGAGAAGATGGCAGCATTCCATGCCGTAAGCGGAGCGGACAACACAGGAAGTTCTTCTGGAAAGGGAAAGCTTCTCCGCCGGAAGGTATTTGCAAAGGCAGATCCATCCATTATTACTGCCCTTGCAGAACTTGGGAAAGCTGCTCATCCGAATGAAGAAATTGCCGTAGCCATTGAGAAGTTTGTCTGTCTTCTACATCAACCCAGAACAACAATAACGACTGTTAAAGAGTTACGATGGTTCCTTTTCAAGAAACAGCAAGCTCAATCAGACAGGCTGCCACCAACACAGGCCGCATTGCACCAGGCAATCCTGAGAACGCATTACCAGTTGATGGTCTGGAACAGCGACAGCCTGTCGCTGTTCCAGACCATCAACTGGAATAACAAACCCAGCGCTACCATCACCGCAGCAGTATGGATGGCAAATGGACCGAGATGAATGGATACCCGTCATGACAAACCTGCCACCAGCCTCCTGAAGTGTACTTCAACTTGTGAAGTGTGGATGCTCCAAAGAAAGGTGTTCCACTAACCGTTGTCAGTGCCGCAAGGCTGGTTTAAACTGCACAGACCCCTCCACCTGCTCCGACAATAGTGATAACGATGTTCAGGAGGAAGTTGTTCTTTACTCAGATGAAGAGGACATTTCAGATGATGATGGCGACTAGATTAGAGTAGATTTCGATATACCAGTGATTCTAATATGGCAAAAAAAGTTTATGTGATCTACTGTAATGTTTTGGCTACATAGACCAATTCGGCTAACGCAATGTTGTACCCAATTCAAATCTCTCGGGGTTAAGATTCTTTGTGTATTGCATTTACATGATAATGTAGCATTCATATGGAAATATTTGGAACAAAACCTTTTATTCCCAAAGGATCTGGATTGGGTACAACATTCAGTTAGCCGAATTATTATACATGTAGTCAATGATACAATGAATTGTTATACATGAGTCAATGAATTATTATACATGTAGTCAATGATACGAAGAGTGACAAGGAGATGTCAAACTATTTTGATTAATAGTAATAATAATAATAATAATAATAATAATAATAATAATAATATTTCATTTCGAGTGCGCATCTTAACATGACTATGATCAGATACGCATTCTTAAGTTATAAATACGAGAAATAATAAATAAATATCTAACTAAAAATATGGCAAGGACTACTAATACATAAAAAAATATATACAATATGGTAAAAACTAATTGACAAATAATTAGCAAAAGTATTATTAAAATCTCTGTTAGGTATATGCATGTCTAAAAAGAAAGGTCTTAAGATGAGCTTTAAAACTATTTACACAAGCGATTGAGCGAAGCTCACTAGACAGAGAGTTTCACAATGACGGCGCTGCGACGGCGAATTCCCGATCTCCTAGCGTGGCCTTAGATCTCACTGATGGCATAGCTAGGAGTAAAGTATTAGAGCCCCTGATATTATAGCATGATGTCTTGACACTTATTAAGGACTGTAGATACTGAGGCGCGAGGCCGTGTAACGCCTTAAACGTGAGGAGAAGTACCTTGAAGTTGATGCGTGCCCTGGTAGGCAACCAATGCAAATCGCTCATTATTAGTGTAATATGACAAAACCCAGGCGCATTACATACAAGCCTAGCAGAAGCATTCAGAACTCTCTGAATTTTCGCAAGCATGTTGTTTGACAGCCCATGCAATAGGCTATTGCAATAATCGATGCGGGACGTTATGAAAGTATCGACTAACGTCCCCGTAGTTTAATTTCTTGAGATAAATACTTGCGTATGCGTCGAATATTACACAGGTGGTAAAATGAAACAGAACAAAACTTACTGATATGGCTCAGTAGACCTAGTGAGCTGTGAATCGAGCCATGATCCGAGGTTTCTAACTACCGGAACAGGATTCATATTAGCACAGCCCACCTTAATATTATCAATATTAACTTTGGCTAGCTGTTGCTTTGTGCCTAGTACAAGAAACTCTGTTTTGCCGTCATTTAACATTAGATTGTCCGATATCATTCAGCTCCTGACATCACTGATGCAATCAGTCATAGACTTTAGAGCAGTGTCCGCTTCCTCAGATTGGTTTGGGCTGAAGAAAACGTACAGTAGCGTATCATCAGCATAGCAATGGACTTGTGGCAGGTGACGCTCCACAATGTCAAATACCTTGCGCGTATATAAGATGAAGAGCAGCGGGCCTAAGCAAGATCCTTGAGGGACGCCTTGACACAGGGGGAACTTCTTGGAAAGACTACCATTGACAGACACTGGCTAGAACCGGTCAGATAAATACGACCTAAACCAAGAAAGCGCATTGTCCTTTACTCCGCAGTCAGACTCGAGATGCTGAATCAGCTTATCATTGTGTATCGTGTCAAATGCTGCACTTAAATCCAATAAAACAAGCAGGGTGACATGTTGCTGATTCATTGACATCAGGATGTAATTCTTTACTTTAAGTATTCTTTACTTTAAGCTGTTTCCGTGCTGTGTAGAGAATTGTACGCAGATTGCAGCAGGGAATGGCGCTCGGTGACTGTCAGATGCTCAGTGAACTGATGAACACTCGCTCTTTCTGAGAGCTTGGATATATAAGCGAGATTGTTCTCACTGGACGGAAATTCTTATAGGCAATGTCCAAGTTATGGCCAATATCTGTCATATTTATATTTTTAACCAATTCGTAAAATATTTTCTCTTAAAAGATTGTCAATTTAAAAAAATAACTAAGGCTTCATTTATAACAATGTGATTTTACCTCAGCCTCGTTTTCGTGAAAGCACCATATTAGCATGTTTGATTACACGAATGACATAGCTGTTGTGTGATCCTCGTTTCCGTGTTGGGATACATACGTCACAATTTGACCCCAAGAAATCTCCAAAGTTGCCACCAAAATTAGGATCCCCTTAGCACATTAAGACTAGTGGCTTGCTTCCTTCATGAAATTCCCACGGCAGTAGTGATTACACGTGCTCCTGGACTAAGTCGCCAAAAATTAAATATGCATAGCTCTTGCAATAAATATATTTCATATCTAGTCAGTGGGTTGCCGGAAATGTTATACCTGTGAGCTAAAGTACTAATTTAGATTTTCACCCAGTGTTGACCAAAAAACAGCAAATTTAGCGTGACAGTGCCACTTAAATCAATTGTCCCTTCAAGACATCTGGCCCCAGTTGCTCAAAAGACAGGGGCACCCAATGAATCTGTTCCTCACATTATCTGTTCCCCCAGAGGAATCTTGCTGGCTGGCAAAAATACCGGTTTTTCTATGGGCTGGCTGGGAAATTTTGTTATTGATAGAGGTTTTGCCTGGGAATTACTGACTTTTTCTAGCATTTCAATGCGAGCTGGCTGTAGGACGACTAAAAAAAAAAAAAAAAAGGAACCCCTTCCCTCTCCCAAACATACGACGGCTGGTCAGAGTGATTGCGCTTGCGGAAAAAACCTGTTTTGTCCCGGTTTTGTCGCTTTTGTTCGGTTGTTTTGGATCGAGGGATTTGAAAGCGCGCGGAATTCCTGGCTGGGAAATATATTTTATCTAGCTGGCTGGGAAATTTCTTGTGTGTCTTGCTGGGAAAAAGGAACAGATAATGTTTTCCCAGCAACACTGAAAAACACCTGAAAATGCCTTAATAACATTTATTTTCATTAACTGGGTTATAATAATACATTTTGCAACAAATTGGTCGTTGGGTGCCCCTGAAAAGATGGATACCACTATCCGCCGGATAAATCGCTATCCTGTAGACCGGGCCTGTAGATAAGCTACTGCGAAAACAATTGCGCTATCCAATGAAACGTGATTTATCCCCCGGTGGATTCACTGTGGATTGCGTTATCCAGAGCATTGCACCGGCATCGCAGAGGTTATGGGTTCGAATCGCGTTGAAGCTGCCTGACTTGTACATTTCGAATAATTAATAAGTTTGAGACTACATCAACTTGCACCATCCCCCATTCCTCTATTTTTCCAGGCGATTTCTCTTGACATAGCTTAAGTTGCGAGCGCAGACGTATTTCAGGCGGTAGTTTTTGAAATACGTCTGCGTTCGCAGGTTACTCTTGACCATGTCAAATCCAATATCACGGATTGAAGAATCAAAGTTCGTTTCATTAATCATCAAAATATCGGCCTTGAAGCTAATAGGGCACGTAGTTGCCGGTGTTTGTGGTCTGCCTTTTGTTGTGTATCATGGTTGGGAGGGTAAAAAAGGGGCCAAAGGGGCTTCGTTGGCAAAGTTAATAAATAAAAATAAATAAATTCTGCAGAAATGCTAAGCTCTTGTACGTTGGGAGCAGCATGACAGTGCACAATTGAACATGATGAGTAAGCCTGGAATCGAGAGCAATTTATTTCAAGGACCGAGCGGGAGCATACTTGACACGCACTAAAAAAAAAGCCCCTTACAGTATTTATCACTGTAAAATAGAAATTGTGACGTTTTTAAAACTAAAAAACAGGTATTGTATTAAAATGTATCATATTTACAAGAACAAATACGAAGTTTTGCTTCAATTCACGCCTGTCCCTACCCTACACAAGTAGTTTACTTTGGTCCGGAACTGACGAGCGAACAAAGTTATTGATATAGCTGAGACTACTGAAATTTTTGATGCAGTGTTAACAAGCCTTACATGGAAAAGCGTGCCATGTCTAAGCTGATTTTTGTGTCGATTTTGCTTTTGCTTTATGCAGAATCGACAAAATCGCTGACGAAATCAGCGGTTCGTGAATTGACCGGTTTACATTCGAAAGCAAATCGATATCTTATGCCGGCTTCCAATAATGGAACAAAAGTCAACAAAACTTGCCAGGCTGCCCTTTTTGAACTCCTGAAATCACCATCGGCAATGTTAGTATGTAAGTATGATGAATTTGATTTGATTCTCATCTATGTGTACTGCTTGTTTTCTGCAAGTTATTTCCATATGTCCTTGAGCTTAATAATTATTTAAAAGACTTTAATTCATTTTCTTACATACATAAGCTTATATTACTGTTATTGTAGCTCCCTATAAAGGGTTTTGCAGTTTCGATGTGCATCTTCGCGCGTCGATCATCATTTTTGAGTAGCTACAAAGTACGAGAATATAGAGTCCGAAAGTGTGACGTCAATAAAGCTTTATTCAGCTGCTTTATTAATTGATTTTAGCAAAAGTTGCGGTAAAATGCCAACTGCGAACCCTTTTATTTCAACGGTGAAAGCTGGTCGCAAATTAAATTGGCGACTCCTCCAGATATTTTAATCACAAAGGGAAATACCGTAATTTTCAACAATGTCTACGTATCTCTTTTTCCATGATCTTACTCAAGCGCCACAAGCGATGAAAGACTCCACTTGCACAAGGGAAGGAAAGACAGAAAAACTTGATATGAAATTGCACAATTTGTTTTGGTCTGGAATCCTGTAATTCTCCACTTGCAGCTTGCAATTTGCAATCTTTATAGTACTTTATAGTAAAAGCAGGATTTAATGAGCTAACACAAATTTGAGGAATTTGAAAAGATTGTTTAACCAAATTATCAAAAAAACAGATTTCCGCAGGGAGAACTGTCATTGTGTTAATATCAAGAGTCAATCTGACGACAAGCTAGTGTAGTGAAATCTAATAAGTTGAAGAGTTTGTACCAATTGTTTTTGCTATAGTATACCCTGGGTTCCAGAGGTTATTTTCTCGCTATGAAAAGAGCGAGTCACGAAGCGGTGACAAAAACCTCTGGTACAAACCATTAAAAACCTCACTTCCATGCAAACCAACTTATTTTGATTGACTTCCAGAGTAAGTGTTTATTTTAGAAACTTGGGCAAACCGGTTTTATCCACGTGATCAAAATATTTGTGCAATGTTTACCGGTCACTCTACTGGGAAATTCTCACGGTGGAGTGAATTAATCGTTGTCACTGTCACGTAACAAAAAAATAAAATCGAAACTGTTCAATGAAATAAGCTGAAAACTTGGAATGTTGTAGGAGACAAATTCATAAATCACCTCACCAGTACTCAAGTCTGTGCAATACATCGTTTCTGAATTTTTTGTTGAAGCCTTTCACACAACTATTATTTGTTACAAATGCAAACGTGAATTGGAGAAATTTGCATTCAAGTCCTAGAATTAGAACTGAAAAAATTTAAAGAACTTTACGAGTCCTTGGAGCAGTTTCAATATGACTCGAGGCATTGAGGTGTAAAGATGTCAGAAGCTCAGTCACACCTTCGTCAAATTCCCAAACCAAATGAGAGTGCTTGTTTGATTACGCCCCCCCCCCCCCCCCTAAGGCCACCCAAACAGCGAACATTCATCCAGCGTCAATGAGACGAATTAACCTCAATCTGCCAGCCATGAATTTGTGATTATCGTGTCGCTATCGCTACTGTACCATTGATAGTCTTCTTGTATTACACCAGTGAAAAACCGGTTTGATCGTCCCCCTCGACTTAACCAATGGCAATCCTTATAACAAAACGGTTTGTCGATCCACCAATGAAATCTCCAGGGTCAAAACTTGACTCTGGAAGTGGAAAGCACAATGTGATTGGAGCGGCATGTTCGGAAGGATTAACAGCCTGTACCAGAGGTTTTTCTCACCGCTTCGTGACTCGCTCTTTTGTCGCTCTTTTCATGGCGAGAAAATAACCTCTGGAATCCAGGGTAGCTATAGTACATGTAATGAATGAGATGGCAAAATTAATACAGTCTGTTAACAATGGTTAATGAATGGTGACTGTGATAAGGAGGGCAGACGGGAACCAACAAAAGCTAAAAATTGAAGAACCTTTAAATTAATGGACAAAACAATGAAAGATCTGACAGAACAGACAAGCTAAACTTTTATATACAAATATTAATGCAGTAAGCAGTGGGACCGCTAATCATCATGCCTCAGTGCTTTATGTTAAATTGTGCAAAATATCTATTGCATATTATAACTGTTACCTTCCTTTTTTAGAAGAGAGAAACAGACAAATGAATGAGACTACGAAATATTAGAGCACAGATACATACATGTATTACAACGCAGGTCCTAGGAGCTGTAACAGAATTTTCACTAAGTGATTAGTAGAGCTTGATATTGGTGAGATGAGGAAGAAAATGGCTAAGATACAAATTGAATGTAATTGACCATGCCATTCAAACATAGGATGTCATCCTGTTTCTCTAGGCATGGCATCTCTATTATCGATTGTTCCGATCTTTTCTGGGTCAGGCTTTAAACCCCCCGTAGGCAGCAGGTGAACATGGAATGCATCTTCTTTGCACTGTAACTTCATCTTTTCGCTGTTTAGCTTTATTTTTTTCTCTTGATATTAGCATATAAGCTCTTGTAAATTGCTATCATGATAAGCATTACATGTTCCATAAATGACTATATCATCGACATTGCGATTGACACTGGGAATATTGCCATTTAACTCTTGATGAAGATGCTTTTGAAATATTTCTCTTGACCAAAGGTCAAAATTATGGAGCCAATGATAATGCCCATAGGGTGTGGCGAACGTTGTGAGAATGCTCAATGCATGATCTGTAACAATACTGACTATGGATACATATAAGAGACAGATGTGTTGTTCTCTAGCTCACCTTTACTCGAGACTTAAGGCGTAATAAGATATATAAGTAAACATGATACAGTTAATTCGTTTAGAGTTGTGTGAGATATTGTGACATCCTTCCCCTTTAGTGAGCTCGGGTCTCTCCTTGATAGAGGGGATTCTTAATTCTAAACTGATCAAACGCTGCAATGATTAAACACTCATAAATCACCTGGCTGTATAATTATAAAGTTCCACAACAATAGGACACTCTAATGAATCATAATTATTGATGTCACTTATCAGGATTGATCATGGTGCGCCAATAGTGGCCGTACCATCTCAGTTCTTAACAAAACAAGCAAGCATTATAAGATAAGCTATGTATGCATGATATATATTGTCTATGTTCGCACATAGTCCTGTAAGTAAGCTGGAGGTTTCTTCAGCTTCTTGGGTCTTTCTGGTACAGTACTGGCTGTAGGTGACTGCAGTTGTGGTTGTTGGCTTGGTGGTGACTTTGCAGCAGACTCCTTTTTTGGACCTTCAGGGTTTGGTGCTGGAGTCATTGGTTTGACGATCAACGGTCCTCTATCTGGTTCTGGGATTGGAGGTGGTTCTTGTGTCTTCTTCAGGTGAAACCTGTTTCTACGGTAAGAGCCTCCATCTGGTGTGTCAACGAGGTATGACCGCTCATCCTGCCTTGCAGTGACAACTCCTTTCTGGCATTTCTTTTCACCAGTTTGGAAGGGCTTCATTGTCACAATGTCACCTTCTTTGCGATGTACATGTAGTAAGTCCCTGGCGCTTCGGTTGTAGTACTCTGCTTGAACTTCTTGTCGCCTTTGTAATTCTGCTCGCGTTCTGTTCTCTGACATGACTTCGGGTTTGAGTAGAGCCTTCTCCGTAGGTAGCAGTGTTCTTGTTCGCCTATTCATCAGACGTTGCGCAGGGGTAGTTTGCATTCCTTGGGTCGGTGTGTTCCTATAGTCAAGAAACGTCAGGTGGGGGTCGGTTCCAGCATCACGAGCTTTGATCATTAGGTTTTTTGCTGTCTTTACTGCGGACTCAATCTTTCCATTGCCCTCGCTGTTGTATGGACTACTCGGGTGGTGCTGAAAGTCCCAGTCTTTTGCAAACCTTTGGAATTCGGACGCCATGAACTGTGGACCATTGTCGCTTATTAGGCGGTCTGGACATCCATATCTTGCAAAGTGACTTCTCAGCTTGTTATGACTGCCTTTGCCAACGTTGAGGATAGACTGTCTACTTCCCAGAAGTTACTGTAGAAGTCGACCGTGATCAGGTAGTGCCTTTTGTCAAGTTCAAACATGTCAACCGAGACCTGTTCCCATGGTCGAGAGGGTATCAGGTGAGACATAAGAGTTTCCTTTTGCTGATCTCGTTCGTATGTGCGACACGTTTCACACACAGCTATCATTTCCTTCACTTTGGCAGCCATCCCAGGCCAGAAAATCGTTTCTCGAGCAGGTCTAAGGCAGGGTTCGGCTCCCAGCTGTGACCCATGAAGTCTTGCCTTTACTAATTTCTATTTTACATCAATGTGTAAAAATTCGCTTTAGCGATCAACAGGTGAACCAGTGAGTCCGAAGGAAGCTTTGGCGTCTTGGTTGCTTGTAAACTTAGACACACACACTTCACACTGCTGTGCGTGACACAGTAAATCGAACGAATTACTTTTGACTTAATCCCACCGCTGCCACCATGTAACAATACTGACTATGGGTACATATAAGAGACAGATGTGTTCTTCTCTAGCTCACGTTTACTCAAGACTTAAGGCGTAATAAGATATATAAGTATACATGATACAGTTAATTCGCATAGAGTTGTTTGACATATCTTTTTGTTGAGTGAATGCCCGTAGCCACTAAACTCGCAAGACATCTTTTTTGATTGCTTTCTGCACTTCAAGTTTGGACAGCTTTCTTCAATGACCCTATTATTGGGGCTTGGAGAGGGATTTCATGTGAATTTCAGCAATTTCCTTGCTACAAAACAAGTCAGTTCATCTAAGTATTCAAAGTGAAATCTCTCATCTGAAGAAGGTTTCTTGTGGTTCGCTTGTTCCTTATTCCCAGTATGAACATTTTGTAGCACAGGTTAGACCATGGGAAGCTTCTCTCTAATACTGAAATAATATCCTTCATAAATTTCGTTTACTTCGCTGATGCAATACATCTACATGTACCCTTCCATCATAACCAGAAGCAAGTCACTTCTGTCCTCATCTTCACTGTAACTGAAGGTTAAATTGATTACTTTAAATTAATTAATTAACCCTTTCACTCCTGTATTAAGGGCCCACAGGAGTGAAAGGGTTAAATCGAGATGTAGCAGTGGTAAAATCTGATGGAAAATCGTTGATTGGGTTGCCTGTCTGAGCCGTTGAAGCACTTGAACCTTCCATTTTATCGCGAGCAGTTTATTTCATCAGTGAAGAATAGAAGGTAATCGTTGGCACTAGGTGAAAAAAAGAAATACCGGTAAAGAAAAGGGAGGACAGGAACCAACAAAAGCTAAAAATATAGGAACCTTTAATGGACAAAACACTGAGAGATCTGACAGAACAAATTACATCTCGAAACTGACAAGCTAAACTCTTAAATGGAAATATTAATATTTAGCAGTGGGAAGGCTAATCATCATAAGGCCCATGCGTAATTACACGTTTCATAAGATACATGAAAAAATTACTCAATTCTGATTGGCGGAGAGCAGTGCAGTTCAAGTGTAACAATTTAGACAGTGCAAAAAGTGTAATACCAGTGCAAATTACACATCGAAATTCTGGATCATGATTGGCTAATAAACAATAGGGTTTGGTTAGGACCAATCAAATCTTTTGTTTTCAAATCAAGCACGCGCCCTGGATGGCGCAATTTATGGTGCAATTTTTCCCTGATTGCGTCATACACATGCGTTTCTTCTGCTTAACCATCTTGAATTTTTTCATGTAGATTATTAATAGGTAATCACATGATTTTACTTGTGCAATTTGGAATAAATAAGAACTTGTAATATTTTTCAAAGATTACAAATGGTTGTCTTTGAGAAAATTTACTTGTGCTTATTCATTCCAAATTGCACTCAAAATCATGTGATTACGTAGAATACAAATTGTGCAAATATCTTTAGGGAACACATATTATAACATTGACTCCGTCAGGTTCCTAGTGTACATAGTAGTAGAGTGGAGTGGAGTCAAACCTAAACCCTCCCATTGTTAGTTCAGATACTTTTAATACCACTAAGCTGTAGGAAACACTTGTGGGAGCTAGACCAGCTAAACCAGGTTTAAGTGACAATATTATTGGCTTGCTGCAGAATAATTATACTACCGGTACTAGAACTGAAATTTTTAGAATGTTTAAGATGTCATGAATGTGATTGGAAGAGATCTTTAATAATTGTTGATCAATTTCCAGATGCCGATGCCTCAGGCAGACCAGGAAGTGGATTTTTGTCAGGAAATCTTGTGTGGTTGGGATCTTATGCGCAATGTCAAAATACTCCTGGTGCAAGGTACTGCCTGGCTCCACGTGTGATGGTGCAAATCACTGGGCAGGTAATTGTATCAACTTATTTCTTTTGGGTGCATGAATTGTTGCTGACAGCTTGTTATTGACATGGATCAGGTTACCTATACATGAATTGTATAACACCTTTTTTTCTGTTACATGCACAGTTCTTTCCTTGCAATCAGCCATCCAGATTACTTTTTTTGGGATAAGTTTATTTCACCAATTTTTTATTGTACATACCTTCAAAGGACTCATTTCTTTTTCCTCTTTCAAACCAGAGAATTGAAATTTTTTTTTGATCAGAAATAATTAATTTTTAGAGCATTTAAACTTTGGAAAAAACTAATTTAGTCTTGGCCTTAACAGTACATAGAACATCTACCGGTACATGTAGATACAATGTATGTCTTAATAATAAGGCTCAATTCAAGTTAAATAATTTTGATCCAGGAGATTTAACAACAAGATGGTGACAGGAAGGTCAGTTTGGGGGATGGATGCTATAATTATAATAATAATTCTGGGTTGGTGATGATGATCTTAAGTACAGTATACTTACTGTAATTTCTGGCCGTTTGCTGATTATGTGTTACTTTTTCCTCAAACAGTTGTTGGTGCGGGTGAAAGGAATGTGCGGGTAATGTGATAATAATTTTTAAATATTCTGGTATAGTTTTAAAACCGTAAGCAGTGAAAAAAATATGAAAAAATATAAAAGTCATTAAAGAAACTGTTCCTAAAAACTGTGTATTGCCTCATTTATCCCGCTTTAATTGCCTGCTAATAGACTTTAATGCTCTCGATGAAAACTGATGCAAATTGAAATATATCAACAAATACATGCATCGTTGGCAAAAAAATCTTTTATCACATGTGTGCTATTTCTTACCTAGCTAATTTCACACTCAGCCTTTTTCTTTGTTAAGTTGAAAATGAAAACCTTATTCACCAACTGGAATAATAAACTCAGAAAATAAAAGAATAAAAATGTCAGTGAAATGTAGCAGGCTTCAACGTAGTTCACACAGAAGAAATGATGCCGACATGTTCATTTCATGGTGCTGCTGCTGCCGCCGCATAATTAATATGATGCGACATAAAAGATGATTGTTGGTATGCGTGTAAACAAACATTTACAGACAATATTTTAAAACACCGCAATGTTTGGCGCATCAGTAAAATATTCCTAGAAAGCACTGCTTTGAGGTAGAGTATTTTCTTGTTTCAAGCGATTTCCCAGAGTTTTGGATGCGACAACAGGGGCATGGACAGAAATGAAAAAACAGAGTAATGTACTAGAGCTAGCCAGGCATTGGAGGCAAGAGGGCTCAGCTATGAAAAAATTGTCAAGGATATGAGAGACACGCTGTAACCCGTTATGCTGTTTTAAAACCCATTCCAAGGCCAATTAGGAAAGTTGGTTAAAGAGGAAAGGTGCTGAACGAAACCCAAAAGGGAGGTAGAGGTCTACATAATACTGTTTTTGCCAGTAGATACCTGGCAGGTGCCAATCATCGGGGTGAATGGGAATAAGATGAAAGGCCGATTTGAGATCAGTCTTTGCCTTAAATGAACCCTGGCCCAGGGACTTGAAGATATGGATCGCGATCACATCGTCTACTCGGACATACAAAGTTCCCTCTCTAAAACATCTACGTTAATGGGGTTAGTTACGTCATTTGAACCGTACTTGGCAAGAAGCTGAGTTTTATCTCTTGTTGTGTTCGCCGGAACTGGTAGAGATATGGTAGCGTTGAGTGGTCCTTGAGATGCTGTTTGCAATGGGCAGTTGACGATGGAGTGGGCAGCAGCAGCAGACATGTGGGAACGGGCAAGTACATGTAGTGCACCCAGAGGTCTGGTTAAATCGGAAGCAGACATGTCTGTTTCGGGGCTAGGGGCCTGGAGCAAACAAGACAGTGCGGCTTAACAAGGCCAGAGAAGGTAATGGTCCACAGTTCAAGGTCAACTTGATCCCAGCATGTAGGTAAGTCGTAAGCGGCTCTATGGCAAAACTGTTCATTGTATGAAAGGAAGACCAACCCCTTGAGTTTAGTAGCCACCCTGCTTATGATCTGCTGGTACTTAAGCAACTCAAGGGGTCTTACAGGATACGATGAAACAGTAGCCAGCACATAGGCAGTATAGGCATTCAACCGCTTATTAATTTCCTCACACATTCAGCTACAAATTTTCTGAGAAGTTTCTTTTCTAAACCTACAACTGGCATCCTCTGTACTCTCATAAATTAAAGTACACTGAACATTTTAACCAATTGTAACCTTCTTCTACTTGATTCATGTCAGATCAACTGGTTGTTGCAGTGATCAAAATGGGTTTTCCGGCTTCACAGTTGTTGTTGGTACATGTATACATGACTCTGACTTAAGTTCTGGGACGAGGGAAGCACTGCCTCTGCCTCTCTTAGACTAGTATTGTTAAAAATAACTGTGAGCAAGAAAGCCCTTAATTACTGAAAAAGTTATGATAATAATTATTATTGCTGACAGTAGTAGCCTGCGAAATTGGCAGAAATAGATATTTTGCCAGCACAGACCATAGGACTGGGTCTGGGTGTCTGGCAGGGATTATAGGTAATTTTTTTGTATGATTGAGCAGTGAACCGTTAGGGATTTGAATCAGTCTAGTACCGGTAGGTAGGGGCTTGTGGCTCTTGCTGTCCTACATGCCCAAGTATAGATCTATACAGTTGTGATTGAGTTAGTACCGTTGTGTCTGATTGGATAGTGGAGGTAAAATAGGTAATAAATAATATTCATGTGTGGCTCTACCCAATTTTTCAGTTGTCATGCACCAATATTATTACTAAGTTCTTGTTGGATAAGAGCATTTTAGTTAACCCACTGAATGCTGGCGTTTTGTTACGTTGTATCATTGAAATGTACATTTATTGCTGTTTTTTCTTTATTTTAGCAACCTTGTTGTGGAAGGAGGGAAGGGAACTTTATTGAAATGTCTAGTCCTCCAGTGCTGGAGCACTAATTGGGGACACGTAAACTGAAAGCAACAAATTAATGCAAATCAAATCAAATGTTGGTTTTTGATGGGAAGGAAGAACAGAGAACCCCCAGAAAAACCTCTTGGTGCAGAGTAGAGAACCAACAAAACTCAACCCACCTGACCCAACGGAATCAACCCGAGCCACATTGGTGGGAGGGGAGTGTTCTCAACACTGTGCCATTCCTCGCAGTTTAACTGTGGTTTAATACACCCCTAAAATCAGTTTTCAGAACTAAAATGCCTGTGAAATGCATTTTCCACCTTTCCATTTCCAAAAAGTATTTTTTTTTTGGAGGGGGGGGGGGGGGGGGGGGCAAGCCCCTGCACACTGTGTACAGAAACCTCCAGCTGCTTTTAAGCAAAAGAAAACATACCACTTTAGCATGCTACAGCTGTACACTGCACCGATTTTGAAAGCAATTTTTCCTTGTTCTCCTTCTCAGCCTAGACCAGTTCCTATTGCATGGGGTGTTTGTGTGCCAGCTGCATGCACTGAGCAAGATGTTGCTTTTGGATTCAAGGAAATCATTCAAGGGCTCCGACGTATGTATACTTATTTATACTATGCTACCACAGTGAGTGTATTAATTTGCTCAATTTTTGGACTCAGGGTCCATTCAGGATCATTATCCCATGAGGGCTTGCTGATACAGAGATGATTATAGCCAATCATGACGATTTCCATCATGTGCAAGTTGAATTATTGCTTTTATTAAACATGCCTGTGCAAATTACATGTATAAACAAAAGAGACTGATGCTACAGTTGCTGATATTTGTAGAGCATAGTATAAATTATCTCTTAATAATAATAAAAAAAAAAATAATAATAATAATAATAATAATAATAATAATAATAATAATAATAATATCGCTTTGATGATCCATACGATGTTTTTGAAATTCATTTTTAATCAAGACATGTTTCGGATGAAACATCATCCATCGTCAGTTGTACAATGAGAAATAAACTAAAGTTGAGCAATAAATAGTGTAACAAAGTGAGATATAACATGAATAATTAAGGATGAAGGCGAGAACAGAACAACCACAAAACAAAACAGAAAAAACCAAACTATTTAAGCTAAGAAACAAAACTAATTAGTATGAAAGAGATAAATTAAAGGGGCTAGGTCACGCTATTTTAGGCATTTTCAGCACTGATCGAATGGTTATAGAATTAACTAAAATATCAAAATAACTGTTCAAAACTATAGATTCATGGCGTCTGACAGGATGCGGCGATGCGGATCCGCATAATTCACTGAAATCTGCATCTTCCGCATAATTCCGATATTTTCCGCAAAAAACAGAAGAAAAACCTAATATTAGTGATAAAGCAGCTCCTTAACATCCTCAAAAACATAAAAGCCGAAGAAATTGACGGTTTTGAAACGCTTATTTTCCTGAACATTGAAGAAAACACACCATTTCGTTCGCAAGATGAAAGTTCGTAAGAAAGATCGTAAGCAGTTTCCGCGCTTTTTTCGCCAATGAGCCTGGACACTAGTTTTTGTTCCTACAATGCTTTCCATTGGACGAGAAACAGTTACACTTCAGCAAATGACGTGACTGATAAGAAGCTAAGTCAATGATCGAGGGAATGGATCGCGCTCTAAAGGTATTACAATTTTGCTCCATTATCTCCAAATGGAAACAAAATTCATGACGAGAAACAAAATAATTTTTTATCGCTTTATTTATTTTACCAAAAGTTGCGGCAAAATCCCAACTGCTAACCCTTTTGGTCCCAAAGTGGTGACTCCTAAGGGCAAAAATTCAGTCACAAATGCGATTGTATTGGTTGCAATTTCGATTACGGATTTACCGTAAGCATGTAAATACATTGGACGGGCCTAATTATTAGTTTTATAACTTGTTTAAATTTCCGCATAATCCGGTGTAATTTCCGCATAATCAACGCATGTTTCCGCATAATATGGCCAAAAATTTCCGCATAATCTTTAATTTTTTTCCGCATCCTATCAGAAGCCATGTAGATTGAAGAACTCTAACAAAACACAGGGAAGCCAAGAAGGGACATGGATGGACAAAACTGGAGAGGATTGAAATGGATTGAGTTTGGGTAAATTTGAAAAACGTTTGCCCACCTTTTTTCAAATTTATATCAGTCTATATCAAAATGTCATTTACAAAACTTGAAAATCATTCTCAGTTGTTATGTGGCCGTGATTTTGCAAATGAAAGCTTGCTCTACCAATATGACGTTTAGAGCTCATAATTAACAAAATTAAACAAAATTTCCTAAAATAGCGTGACCTAGCCCCTTTAAGATGTTTGACTTGGGAATTTAAAGATGGCTGCTCCCAAAGCATATGCATGGCTTCTTTTAATTAATTTTCAATTGGAAACGTGTGGAAGCATAGTCGAGTTTAAACTCCTCGACTCTGCTTCCACAGGTTTCCAATTGAAAATTAAAGAAGCCATGCATATCCTTTGGGATCACCATCACCATTGAAAAAATATCTCTCCAGGAATAGTATTGCATAGCAACATTATAAAAACTATTACTTTGTGTACTAGATGTGCATACAAAATTATGCAACAAGGAAAAACAAAACTTAGGGGTATGTAGCTTGATGTGTCAAGCTACATACCCGTATGTACACACACATGTACTTTTATGAGAATTGCAGAATTACAGCAACTGTCTTTCTCCAAAAAGCAAAAAAATGTAAGGGCTTTCATCATCCATGTTTGAGAATTTATTGCTGTTCATAATAGTTATCACCCACAAAATTATTGAGGAAACACA
>NC_090869.1:37023275-37028275 GCF_036669935.1 Montipora foliosa
AAGATTACCCAAATGCAATCCGTTTCAATCCTGTCCATTTGTTTTCCATCTGGCCATTCTTCTCGTCCCTTTTGCTGTATGTCTTTTATGTTGTTCAACAGTTTTAAGTGGTTATTGCAAGGTTTCATTCTATTTTTTGGGTATTTTGGATGTCATGAATGAATGACATAGCCCCTTTAAGCTCGATGTATATCCATGTGCAAGAAGTTTCAAGGTACGGTGTACTCCAACAACAAAACCGCACGCTTGTACCATGTTTAAAATCAATGTTGTTTCTATATGAAAAGAATGTATTTTTGTCCTTTGGTTGACAGGAAATGTCTAATTGAACGTCATAATATAGATAAGGGCCTGGACAAACGGGAAATGTTTGGCGTTTAAACAACATCAAATATTGTTTGGTGACCAAGCATGCTGAGTGGTCAGTGGTCAAACAAGTTTGATCTATCTCAGATCAAATTCAACAAGCAAAGAACTATGGGTTGCATATACGTAAAAAAACTCGTGGATACAAGCGGCTGAGCAATCGTGGTACGCATGTACGCGCCAAACATGTTTGGCCAAACGAACAAAACTTCGCCCATCAAACACGAGAACAAAGGAAATGTTTAGGTTGTTTGATTGAATGTTTGATGGCCTTCAAATTTTATCAAACACGATCAAACAGCACCAAACAAGGTTGCCAAACGGTAAAATGATTGGTCACCAAACAATGTTTGATGTTTTTTAAACGCCCCAATACCCAAGCAACATACGTTGTATCTTGGTTGAACGAGCTGGCCAAACACACGCAACATTTTCAACATTTTCAACGCAAAATGTCAATGTTTATGTGCTCCAGGCCCCTTGGCTCGTAACCAGTGGATCTACCGCGCATGCCCCGAGTGCAACAATGTTTCGTGAACGTGGCCAAACTAGTACAACAACATGCAACATACAAAATGTTGCACGGGACTTTGTGGCCGAGTGGTGTAGCGTGCTCCTTTTCGCGCACAATGCTAGGGCACGGGTTAGAGTCACGGAGGTTAATTACCATACGAGTTTATGATTGTTCCCCCGAATCCCCGGTCTCTAGGGCTTAATTCAATTTCCGCGGGGAAATGATGCACATTTTTGACTACGAAGAAGAAAACCAAAAACAAAAACTCTAATGGATTTTAGACGTGGTCTTTTTGTGGCATCCCACTTAATAACTGAGAGCATCTGGCACAAGGGACCATTTTCCACTAAGGGCCGATTTACACGGTACGATTTTTCGAATACAACAAGCTTACCACAGGCCCACGACATGACTTACGATTGTCGTGTACGTCAGGAAAAAAAATGTCGTAACGTTTTAAAACGCTGTGACAATTGTAAGACATGTCGTAGGCCTCTCGCAAGCTTGTCGCATGCGACAAAAATCGTACCCTGTAAATCTTCTTTTATTCTATTCTATTATTCTATTCTTTTATTCTTTTATTCTTTTATTCTATTCTATTATTCTATTCTTTTATTCTATTCTATTTTATTCTAACTTCTATTCCATGTATTCCTATTCCGGAATACGGTCAATCGAACGCACACTCAGTGTGCTTTTCAAAATGGTCATATTAATAATGCATTTTCAACTGTATTAAATTTTAGTGCTAGGACACTAATTGATAACACTGCAGAAATCAAGTCAGGTCAACTGATGTCAAACCATAGGTTGGTTTTTGAAGGGATTAGAGAAAACTGGAGTACCTGGGCACAAACCTCTCAGAACAGAGTAGAGAACCAACAAACTCAACCCACAGCTGACACCAGGTTTAGGAATCGAACCCGGGCTACGTATACATTAGTGGGAAGTGTTAGTGCTCTCACCAAGTTACATCATTCTATGCCTTTCACTCTCACATGAAGTTTCAGCACGCGAGTCTTCTATTCCAGTGATAATGGTTCTTCTTCTTTCCTTACTAGACTGTTTGAATGTCTTCAAACAAAAAAAAAAAATTACTACTCTGATAGGCAGTGTACTTTCTAGGAACAGAGGAAGTGTTTCTTGGAACATACTTTTCTATGTATTTACATTGTCTTAGTTAGTGGTGATGGAATATTCTTGTTTTCAGATGATGTGGCCATTGGAATCAACATTACCCACAGGTTTTCTTTTGAAGCTGTGAACAGTGCTTTCTTTTCTGTGGACAGTTTCTTTTTGTTGAGGTAAATTAGTTGTAGGTAGAGCATGCAAGTTTCGTTTGGGAGCTTAATATTTACTTTGTTTTGTATGACAGTGCAGTGGGCATGGTTAAAGGATATAATGCAGAGAGCTATTTTTTTTCCATAATTTTTACGAAACATCATGGATGCCATAGTTAAGTGTCCGTAATTGAATTAATAGCAGACCTGTTTGTGCCTCAAACATATTCTCCAAAAAGTAACTTCTATTCTTATGTAATTTTTTTCATTCATGTACTTCAGACTAAACAGCTCTATTTAGTACAGGTCCTCCAACAAGTCTGCCCTTTGCCATCACTGACTTCTGCACGATCAGGCTTTTGCCAGTAGGCGTATTGTCATGTTGCAATCAGCCGAAGTAGTTAATTTGGTTTTGCTTTTGTTAACAAATACAGTAAGATATACACCCAGGCATGTATGTGGTATGAACCCATACTGCAGCGTGGCATACTTTTTTTTTCTTTCCATGTGCTCTTCTTCTGAATGGCCGCTCCGATTCACTGTGTGCGAGTGATCCCTTGCTGTGCTCTTCGAGCCCCAAGGCGAGCCACTTAACAGCTTTGGTTGCTCTAGATTAAAAATCCCCGAAAGCTTAAAGTGCCTCTAACCCCAAAATATTTTTTCACTAAAATGAATCTTTGCATCTGTTCGAAACGCATTGCGGCCATTTTTCATTTTTCTAAAAAATCCTGCCATTTTATAGGCTTCGAAAGTTGCGAAAATCGAAGCATCTTTTGTTCACGACCGAGTCAGAAGGAGAGTGGGTCTATTCCTGATTTGACGACACAAACTGATTTACATTACATTAACTCTTTGTAAAGATGCATGCAAAGTAGATTGTGACGTCAAATCAGGAATAGACCCACTCCCCATCTGACTCGGTCGTGAACAAAAGATGCTTGGATTTTCGCAACTTTCAAAGCCCATAAAATGGCAGGATTTGTTAGAAAAAGGAAAAAATGGCCACAATGCGTCTCGAACTGGTGCAAAGATTCATTTCAGCGAAAAGAATATTTTGGGGTTAGGGGCACTTTAAGTTATTTCGTTCTTTATAAGTTTGCCAAAGCAACAGTTTTCTATTTGCGAGTTGCTGTTTGCCTCTATTTCATAACGAAGCCAATAAAAGGAAGATGAAATTGATTTGCAGTAACTCGGTTTTACACCATGACTCACTTGGAACTAAACTGAGACAACAAGGTGTTTCAGAACCACTTTACAGAGACAAAGCGAATTGCAATAATTCTTGTACTTTTTACATAATGTAGTGCTAATTA
This sequence comes from Montipora foliosa, assembly GCF_036669935.1. Taxonomy (NCBI): domain Eukaryota; kingdom Metazoa; phylum Cnidaria; class Anthozoa; order Scleractinia; family Acroporidae; genus Montipora; species Montipora foliosa. The sequence continues at coordinate 37,026,749 of NC_090869.1, forward strand.
AAAGCTACTTGAACTTTATTTGAGGTGCTAAAATTAGTATGTCTTTTATACAGGCCTTCTGATATTACGCGATGGTGCGATTTTGCACAATCGACCTCAAATCGCATCCGATCGCACAATTCACGAAAAATCGCATAATTCACAAAAGGACGCACAAAATTCATAAAATGAAACATAAATCAAGACGTTTCTTAGAAATTCCTGCATAAATACGCCATTTTTAAGATGATTTATCTTGGAAAAAGGCTAAAAAACTTGTCACCTTCGATTTCGTAAACATTGGAAGTTCAAGGTTTTATTTTTCATGTCGGCGACCTGGTACGAGTCTCCTTCTATTGGTGCAACACAAACACGCCTTATATACACACCACTGAAATGACACAGTTGCCTTCTCTTATAGAAGAGACTTGTGAAAAATAAGCGAAGTTGTAAGTTTTTCGACAAAATGTAGTTTCTTTCGTTGAAAACTGATAAAAACTTACTCATTGATAAGTTTGTTGTGAAAACGCTCGCTTTTTCTTCGACGAAGAAGGAAGTTCCCACATTCCGCCCAATCTGACAGCTCACGATCGAGCAAGAAAGTACCTCACAGCTACGCTCCACGTGGACGATGGACTGATGTTTTTCTCGTCGTGCAATATTAGGGCCTTTTATCCGAGAGAAAATAAGCCGCGGCTTACTCTGGCCACGGTGTACAAAATACGCAAAAGGAACTATTTATACGAATATATATTCCCAGGTCAATATAAGCCGCGGCTTGAAAAAGACGTGAACGTAGATTTTGTACCATTTATACGGGGTGAACATTCGAGTCTTCTGTGAACCGCGGCCAGAGAAAGCCGCGGCTTATTTTCTCTCATATAAATGGGGGTATGGCCCTATTGTGATTGACCATCTTCGGAAGTTCGTGGTTGACGAGCACCTTGATCATTCATTTGGCATGTTGGCTGTGTCCTTTCAACTTTTAACGTGGTGCACAGGTAGTGCAGAAGACCTCATTTTTTCTATTTATCCCAACTAATGTTGATCGAGATACATAATTACTGTTCCTTTGTGTTCAAAATGTCTTTAGGGCAGCAAAAAAGTGTTTTTCTTAACCTAAAACCTTATAAAACAAGCTCAAAATTGCTGAGAAAAAAATCGCATAATTTACATTATTTATCGCATAATTAGCCTTTCTAATCGCACAATCTGCCCTGAAAAAATCGCATAATTTGCATTTTTTAATCGCACCCTGTCAGAAGGCCTGTTTATAATACGAGGCCAAGGTAACTACTTGGCCAAATTGCACAAGAAAAATCGTGCGATTACTTATGAATCAAAGACATGGAAAGTTTTTACTTTAGCTTTATTCCACTAATTTCAATTATCTGCACTAATTTCTATGAAACATTTGTTAATCTTTGTACTGAAGTGAACTTGAAATTACAGCCTTCAGAAGGTTTTGAGAAGTTTACTGGCTAGTGCGTTTTTACATTGCAGCGTATCCCTTTCTTTTTCAGTGGCTTGCTGGTGGGGTATATTGCC
>NC_090869.1:37033275-37078275 GCF_036669935.1 Montipora foliosa
GCGCAACCGCCATAAACTATACATGCATTGAAAGTTATGAAATGCACTTTCCGGGTAATTAATTTTCTTTTTCACTTTATCTAATCGAAAGACGAGCAAGGCCCAAGAACCTTGAGCGACCATGCAATGTCTCTCTGATCGAATTTATCGGGTATCGAATTTTAATGAAAAGGGCTCCCTTCTGGATAATGTAATTCACAAGGCGTTTATCCTCAAAACCGTATGAAGCTTTTTTGATATTCCGATTGGTTGCTCAGAGAGTTCAATTTTAAAAAACGGGAATTGCTCACACGGTATTTCAGCTTGGTATCTTGGGAGTCCTCGGGCAAAATTTCAAGACAATCCATTGAATTTCATACCCTATCACTTATTATGCGTACATTACCAAGAACTAACGATTTGCAGCGGTTTCAGTGTGTTAACTCACTAACAATTTATCTGTCTTTGGTTTAGGTTTCAAAAACAACAACCCGGCGATAACTATTCCGATCTGGTGTATATCAAGCCCTATTGCCGTATTAGCCCCTACCTTGTGGGTATTGCGCTCGGCTATCTGATCTTCATTGAAATGACCGCACCCCACAAAAGTCCACTGGTACGTAAACAAACGTCTACAGTTAAGTTGGAAAAAACACTTCTTTCCTAACAATATGTTAAGGTAAACTTCGCTGACATTCACATCAAACAACGACCAAACAAAGAGAAGTGCCAATTTGGCATTATTGTCCTTTCACTTAGCCAATCAAAGTGCTAGTTATATCGGCGACAAGCACTAGTCATATGATAACGAGAACGAGAACGATAATAATAATTATGATAAGTTTTTGACTTTCTCTGAACAGAGCAACCAACGAAACTCTGCAGGCGTAAACACTGCTTAAGCTCTGCTCCGTACCTGGGGTTCAGAGACTAAGCGTCTTCTGGAAGATTCGGGTGGTCCCAATGACTTCGGAGGCCTGCAGACACCACACTTAGCCAACCACCAGTAGCACAATTACCGTAGACACCTCGATTTCCTTTTCGAGAGGAGTATAGTTGACGATTTTCTCGTCCTCTTCAGTCACCACGTTTTTATCCCAAGGCACCGAGAAACCCCTGGGCCGCTCGATCCACCACGATAAAGTCTGGAAGATTTTGTTCTATCTTCTGTGTGGTCTCGACGCTCCTATCCCACCAGATCTCCATATTGCCATCCTCTGACACCCCCATCTCCTCATCCGGAACCTTCTTATTCCACACATCAGCACACCATACTTCCAACAAAGCTCCAAGTACACCCTCAACCCCATCGGATCATGCCTCTTCCGATATTCCCTCTTCGCCAAACCAGTACAACCACTCGCCAAATGCCCAACCGACTTCTTCTCCTCCTGCTTCACACAATCACACACTGATCAATTCCCTTACACCTCCTTTCTCTTCATGTACAACCTCACTAAACTCTCCTTCTCGTAGAACGCCCCAAACATCATCATCAACGTTTCCTCGTCTTCGCATGCATCACCCTCAGTTCCCCATCACGCCAATGTAAAATCCCTGTCACCCTAATCAAATTTCTACAGTACAAATTCAACCTCATCACCAGGTTCACCGTCCTCAAATATACCCCTGCTTGACCTTCTCGTTCATCTCCTTCTGCATAATATCCATACCTTCCACCAAGTACGTATATCCATTCTCGTCAACCTCACACATCACCTGACCATGCGAACATAAAATTCATATCTTCGCGCCACCGTGTTAGCTTCCTTATAGACGATACTTCTTGATTTTAAGACATTCAGCCACTCCCCTTTCATATTAAGTCTAGTTGTAGGATTTTCAATGAGTATTTCGATAGGTGTCAGGTTTAACACGGAATAGCTTTTATAGTCTAGTTACAACATTTTTATAGCGGCCTTCTTGCGCTTTTATGCAGTTGAAATTGTAGCTAGAAGGTTTATAGATTTATCAATGGTTGGTTATGTGTTACAGGCGCTTAAAAATGCCACTGTGATTTAAAAAAATCACTCCGTTTATTTCTCACTGGCATTTTTTTTAACTTTGATTTTTACCCAAAGGCAATTTACTTTGAGTGTAACTTGGATTTCACGCCGGTCTGCCATTACTCACGTTCAAAACTGACCGAGTGGACCTCAGAGGGTGTAATCTAGGGAAAGTGACGTCATTTACTCACTAGCTAAAAATTTCAGCATGTCAGTGCAGTTTATTATATATGCAAAGCACGAGTTTCTATTAAGGCTGAGGAGCCAAATTTTGCCCTAAATCTCAAACGGGACTTCCGGTTATCAGTCCACCAACTATTGGAAGTATACACTTGATCTCATAAAGTAGTATTTGAACCGGCTTAACTTAAGGCATTTCAATACAAGGTGCTAACTTTATTTTCAGGGAACTCAGGAAACACGTGCTCGATTATTTAAAGATCCAACTCGCAGTAAAATTACACAAGGAGTGGTTGCTAAGGATACCACACTCCCCCACTAAGTGTAACATCAATAAAACAGAATATCAAGACTGATAAACAGTTAAGTTCAGTCTGCAATGTCTTCAACCACTAGTAACTAAGAACAAAGTCAATCAAATGTTGAGGACGGCGTCGAATTCGGACTGGGTAACCCCTCTCACTTGGCTAACATCCGGGCCTTTGGGGATATCTGTAACCACGGGCACAGCGGGTGTCTTAGTTTCTTGATCGTTTGCGTCATTTTCGTCAGTGTGAATAATCGTCTTGGCCCTATCAGATTCAGGTAAGGGGGTTTCTGGCGGTTCTGCAGGAGCTTCAGTCAACATTTGGGGGTCGCTTTCTCTCCGGATCAGATTGTCTTGATGTCGTCTCCACTTCCGACCGTCTTCTAGTTCAACCTCAAATGAAATGGGCTCGTTTGACTGTTGCACTATACCAAGCATCCACTTTGGATCTTGACTGAAGCTTCTAGCATACACCTCGTCTCCTTCCTTTACGATGCGCTTCACATCCAAGTCATGCTTCTCTTTCTGAACACACTAGCGGGCACGCACTTTTCTGCCCACTTCAGGATATACTAAGTCCAATCTTGACCTCGGTTTCCTTCCCAACAAGAGTTCACCAGACGGAACTGTTTGAGGGGTGATACGGAATCGACTCAAAACTCTGTGCTCCAGGCTTATATTCAATAGTATATTTGTATGCAGCGAGAGTCAACGCCCAACGTTGAATTCTAGCCACAGCCATGGTAGGAATGGGTTTCTTCTCATTGAACAATGATTCTAAGGGCTTGTGGTCCGTCATCAAAGTGAAGGGTCGACCAAAGAGGTATCGATGGAATTTCTTAACTCCAAACACTATGGATAGAGCCTCCCTCTCCAAATTTGTGTAGTTTCTCTCAGTCTGTGTCAGTGTTAGAGAAGCAAAACAAATAGGATGTTCAGAACCATCCTCCATCTTGTTTGAGAGCACTGCTCCCAAACCGTTTTTGAGATGCATCTCAGGCTAATGTCAGTTCCTTTTGGTCGTCGAAATGTATCAATAGTTTCGATGACTTCTGGACAACTTTGATTCTTCAAACGCTTGTTCTTCTTTTCGGCCCCAATTCCAACGGATGTTCTTCTGCAGCAACCGATCAAGTGCAAAGGAGCGAGTAGACTCGACAGATTAGGAAGGAACTTCTGGTAATAGTTAATCAACCCCAGATAGGATTTCAGTTTCGACACGTTGGTTGGAGAGGGTGCATTGGTGATTGCCTCAACTTTATCATCCATGGGCTGTATTCCTTCCTTGCTAACCTTGTGACCCAGATACGTCACTTGAGGCTGCATAAACACACACTTCTCTTAAAACGCAATCCAGCTTCTGCAAAACGCTTCAGAACTTCTTCTAAGTTGCTTAAATGGTCACCTGTTTTAACTAGTACAGTTGGTTGTAACGTTTGGACTTGTTAGATTTCGTAATTAATGTAATTAATGTTCTATGTATGAAGTTCGCATGTATGTGTATGTTAAAATAAAGTGAAATTAACAAATGCCTCGTGAGTCCACAACATTTTCACCACTGTGGTGACGAATATCGTTTTCGATAAGAATACAGACAACGCTGAACCATTTTCGATTTGTTTTTTACCACAATATTTAACACCAAAGAAAGTGTTTATTTCAGGGCGTTACCAAAATCATGACACGAAGAAAGAGCAACCGTTGTCTATAACTTTCTCGCAATATGATTGGTTTATTTTCCAAAATGAGCGTTCCCGATTGGCTATTGCATTGCGTGACAAATTGACTCGAGCATGACGCGAGCAGCGTTGTCTAGACTCTTATCGACAACGGCAATTTTGCCAATCAGGGACCGGTTGCTCGAAGCCTGGTTTAGTGCTAACCGTTGGTTAAGTGGTATCAAAACCTATAGGTTTGTATGGGATTTAGCGCTGGTTAGTGTAAACCGCAAACCGCTGGTTAGCGCAAACCGTGCCTCCAGCAACCCGGGCCAGATTGCGAGATTACAAACAATTGCAAAAAAGAAAAAACGAGTTTAATAGCCTGAAAGCCCGAAACTCCCGTGCTACATATTAATTCAGTCGCATACACAAGCATTGCATTCATCATGATGTCACTTTCGCTTCGATCCAGCTCTCTCAAGATTTTAAAGTTAGTAATGGCGGATTATTAAATACGAAAATTCCAGTTAAAATAAACGGGTGTGTTTTTGAAATCAAAGCTTAAAACTTGTGTCACGTGGTCGTAGTAGCACCTTAAAGTGCTGTATTAGGATTAAGAGGTATTTTTAAGTTTTAAAATGCGTTATTAATAATGATGATCTTACCACTGCCACTGACACTGCTACTTCTCATAATGATGATGATGATGATAATAATAATGATAATCTTAGACAATACATGACCTCGAACAGAATTGTTGAATTAATAAACGATGCAATATTTATCTAAATATTTTCTCACTGTAATCAGAATGAATGATGATATCGGTCAGTCCATCTATTTCAGAATAAGGTACCAAGACAGACAGTGACGGTGATTGGCTGGTGTTTGGCCACTATTCTTGGACTCACCATTGTGTATGGCATTTACGGTGCTACCAAACATGGAGGCAAACCGTTCAATAAAACTGAGAACATTTTGTATGGTACCTTCAGTCGCTTTACATGGGGTTTGTCTCTTGCTTGGGTCATTTATGCCTGCAACAAGGGATATGGAAGTAAGTTTAAAATAAAGTAAAATGAAATGTTTCATTAACAGGATTTTCAAGTTGGCGAAGGAAGTTAGGCCCGGTTCAGGCGCGTACTTCACATGAGCCGAATCGAATTCGAATTTAGACCGACCCAAATTAATTAATCCGGGCTGAATTGATGCAGACGCCGAACTTCATTGCGCCGAAATTAATTCACAGAAGCATACTATGACTGAACAAAATGCATTTGATTTGGCTCATGGGAAGTAGGGCGTCTGGATCAAAGCCGCTCCACAGCCGTAATACGCGGCTAAGGCAGGCAGGAAAAATTGCTTGGCCGATCCGGATTAGACCGGTCGTTCTGAATTCATTCAGGCCCGGGCCAAACGTCGGACTTCGCATGAGACGAACTAAATGCTGGTTTGGGTCAATCCAAATTAATTTGGGTCGACCTAAATTTAAAATGTTGGGTCAAACGTCCAACTTAACGTCGAACCAAATGCAAAAGCGAATCTCTCAGTCAGCGGGATTCCAGCAAAATGGCGCAAATTAATACTCGAAAGAAGTGTTTACATGCTTTGTAGTTCTAGAAAACGACGTTCCATACTGCCGAAAATGCTGATCTTGTGACAAATTCGGTGGAATGCTCATTCCTCAGTGACAACCCCGCTATTCCTATCACGAAAAAAATTCAACTAATGTTCGTTGGATTTTTGGAAATCATGAGGCACACGCATTTCGTGTTTACGAAAACACACAATACAGGTCTTCGCCGTCATTTACCGGCGTTGAATTCAACCTTGCTCGCTAACTCGTGATGTTTATAATAGACTGGCAAAAAAAAAACACACACACATTCTGACAACCCATGCTCTGTAAAAAATATTTTGATGTCGAGGCCAAAATATACATTATCATACAAAGTTATAATTTATGAATTATGTTCCACTCACGAAAAGTCGGAAGTTTGCCCCAGACTCGATCTTTACACGTTCTATCCGTCTGAGGCGGACGGATAGAACGTGTGAGTCGATCCAAATACAGTTCGTCGAACTTAATTGAGTCAAACATGGAAAATTCGACGGTTGACCTGGGCCTCAGACGTCGTACTTCACGTGAACTTAATTCGATGAAGTAGATTCGGCTCATGTGAAGTACAGCGTCTGAACCGGGCCTTACACTCCTATTGGGTATAAAGATGTCAAGAGTTTGATTTCCATTTCCTCGACAAGGCGATTTAAGATCTCAGACACTATAGTCCAAAATTCTAATATGGAACCTGCGCAGAGGCGACATCAATAATCGGGTGAAACGTGTCCTTCGTAAGTGGCACTAGGAGTCTTTGTATTAGCATTAAAGCAATGTTCCCTCGATTTGTACGATTTGTACGATTTGTAAGAGGAAAGCACTAGATAACATCGACCTAAACTTGGTGAGCCATCGATATGTCAGCGGAGTCTTGACAGATGATCCCTTCGTTTTCGCTCGCTCCTCGCTCTCTCGCTTCTAATCGATCACGGCGAGGATTATTTCAGTCATAGAACGGTCAGTAGACCTTTCCGGTTTATATTACTAACAAGCTGTTCAATACGTAATGGATTTTAGCAGTATTTTATTACGGAATATTTTCAGTCTTTCAACTTGCAGCTAACAAATTTCCGGCGCTCTTCCCACTGTCGGAATGGATCCTGTAACGGGTATAAAGAAACTTATATGGCTCACCAGGTTTAGGTCGATGTTATCTAGTGCTTTCCGGTTGAAGATTAGGGAGTTTAAGAAGCTAATCATACCAGGTAGCCTCGTTCAAAGGTGTTTGTTATGAGTTTGGGCTATGCTAATGAGGATAGTTTTTCTAATTAGTATAAGGACAGAAGACTTATAATTAATATAGCGATACTCACCGTTACGTCACATATTGTCATTAATGTGCCAACCAGGCCCCGTTTGTTGAAACGTTGGATAGCGCTATCCATCGGGTAAATCACTATGCAGTGGATAAGTATTAGGCAAACCAATTGCATTATCCACTGGATAGACGTTTATCCAGAGGATGGCACTATCCAACGTTTCAACAACTGTGGCCAGAGATCTATTGGCTGTCGAAACAAAGAATTCTGTGTTCTGTCGTTGGCAAAATTTAAAGAACAGAAGGATTATTTATATACAGTGAAGTCTCACGTTGGCCGCCATTTCTGAATGTAGGCTAAATTACGACCGGGTTTACCGGACCTGCGAAATGGCTACATTCATTACCAAAGCAGCGCCTATGCGTCATTCCATGTGATATTTGTGTTTCAGGCCTTGTAAACAAGATCCTATCCGCGTCTTATTGGATTCCACTGAGCCGCCTGACGTACAGCGCGTATTTGGTACACCCGATAGTCCTGGGCGTTTACTTTGGGTCCTTTCGAAACACTGCAGAATACACTGACATGTTCTTTGTAAGTATTTATTGTACATGTACAGGCACCCCCATCACTGTCTAGCATTTATCAGTGTTTATCTTTTTTCGTGGAGGTTACGAGGACCCAATTGTGAAATTGTAAAGTCTCTCTCTGCTACCACTCTTGCCCTTTTGATAGTTTCGCGGCTTTGTAAGTGGACCTTAGAGTATTTTATTACATGGGTATACTAAGGGAACTCGTTTTACTCATTCTTTGGTTTGCTTTCTTCTGCAGGCATTTTACTTCGTGGCAGTGGTGGTGATGTCGTATGCTTCTGCTTATGTGCTGGCTGTTTGCGTTGAGTTTCCATTCATGCAGTTGGAGAGTGTGTTGTTTTTCAAAAAGAAATGAGCCTGCAAGCCTACCGTACGTCTCCGCGTTTGAACCCTTTTCTCTCGTGTTAGTTCTCAGCTGTAATGTAGTCATCAGTGTAGTTTTCAGTATTGAAAAATTACGTCACCTTAGTGATTTTAGGAGGTAATACTTCATAGTAAAACTAGACAGCTTTTAATAGGCTCTATTTCTGCCACTTTCTCGAGTCCGGTCTTCGTTCCGAGCGCCGGCTCCCGAAACAGCGGCTTGTAGTCGAGCCTACACGTTTAATCTCGTGTCAAATCTTAGATGTTTTACACTTTTAAAGTAGTTATGTAGTTATTCCAAATGTTTTTTTTTAACTGAAAAAAAAGCAGCATTCCCTTTACATACACTTTAACAGTGGTATCCAGACCACGACCACTGATTCATACGTTGAATCACCGCCGGAAAAAAAATTGTTTTCTTAATTGGTCACTATTACATAAAGTCGAAACTTCGTGTTGTTTACTGCAAACGCTCTATAAAGTATTTCTCTGTCGTGGAACTAGGAGAGAGGCCAGGGGAGGGAGATTTTGTCAAGTTGTTGGAGCGAGAGCTTAAATAAATTCATTGACCCTGCTTAGTTGCCCTCGAAATTTAAAGTAGGTTGATGTCATGAATTCAGTTTGCTCAGAGGCAAAATCCTGAGAAGGTTCAGTATTGTGCGCGCACATATAAATTAAAGCGATTCATTATTACACAATGTAGTTTGAACACCATGAAGAGAAATCTCGATTTGCCAGAACTGGATGCGCATGGAACAAATGGTAATGATAACGTTGATACCAGGAAGGTGGTCGCCATTTATGAATAGGGACTTTACGATCTACGACGGCGACGTTGATGAAAACGTCACCTCAAAATATAACTTTGCACTATCGTAAGTTTCTCGCCGTTAGGTCATCTCGTTCGCGTCGTACAATGTGGGTGAAGTGTCCTAGAAATAAATTGGCACGAGTGGTTTGGGAGTAAAAATAGACAATGAAAGATTCACATTTAAATGCTCGCGTTATCGTCAAAACCAGAAATTTGGTGATTTCAGGTCGTTGTTAAGCAGAGAACCGCACGAATTTGTGCTAAAATGCGTGCCACGCGTGCAGCACAATTACTTTTTCTCTTTTAACCAATGATATTGCTGTTTCGAGGCGTTCTCGTTGACGACCGCGTCGTAAATCGTAAAGTCCCTAATGTGGTCTGTGGCACGTGACACGTTGACCCGCCTTGTGTTTCGTTGCCGCTCTAAATGGTTGATCAACCAACGGTTCTTTCTAGCAGAACAGAAACCAGTAGACCTAAGCAATAGATTGTGGTTTAAATACGAAGTCATGTATAACTTTTCAAAATAAGAAAAATGCAAACTTAACGATTTTATATATTTTTGATTACACTCATTGTATTTTTAATTACACTCATTGTATTTTTAATTACACTCGCTTAACTCGCTGATTTACACGGCCGTTTGAAAGGAAGCCCTGGGACTGATCATCTGGGCTTCCTTTTAATTATGGTAAAACGTATTTTATCATACACTGTAGTTGATTAAAGGCTTGTCCGACTAATGTGTGAAAACATTCATCTTTGTTTTATGTTGAGAGTAGTAAGCACTTGGCAAATTTGATTTTAAAACCTTGTTTATCTTCACGAAGTTCTTACATCAGGCCACTTTACTTGTTGGCGGCTATGTTTATGCCCAGACCAGTCCTCTTGGAATTGAGCTCAATTCTTCTATACACCTTTTTTGTAGTCGAGTGTAGCGCAGGATTTCCTTTAAAAAGCCCAACTTTACGACTTGTGCTTTTCATCAATTCCTCTGTAAAATTGTAAAATATGATGCTTACGGTCAGTCTTCCCATGTTTCTTCTCACATAGGGGTGTTTTTCTCGATATTGTTTTTAAGATTCGAAATAAATATGACAGACCAAGTGACCACATTACAGTAGTTTATCTTTTCTCCTGCCCTCACCATTTCGCAAACGAAACACAAGTTCTTTTTTTGCAAATAATTTTCTTTTTGATACTGGCATAGGGAGTTTACGGGAGGTGCTAATTTCGTAATAACTCCAAGTCGTTCGGAATGGAAAGTGTGTATGAACATTTCAGGAATAAAATTGGCATGAACGGTGTGGTTGTTCGGGAAAAAAGTTTGAAATGTTTTGTCAGGTTCTCACGCCCTGTACACAACCTCAAATTTGGTCAATTCACGTTGTTAGGGAACTTACGCAACAGGATGGCTGGAAGACTCAGGACGGCAGAATGACGAAAAAATGTCGCGTAAGACCGGGAATACACAGTCTCGCGAGAGATTTTTTCGCCATTCTGCCGTCCTGAGTCTTCCAGCCGTCCTGTTGCGTAAGCTCCCTAAAGCGGCCTTCACACGGCAAACCTACGTTTGCGAACTCGTGTTGGCAACTCAAGTTGGTGTGTGTGAAAGACACAACAACAGTTGTCAAACATGTTGGCAAACTATTGGCGAGAATAGAGACAAGTTCTATTTGTCGCCAACAGTTTGCCAACGTGTTTGCCGACTGTTTTTGTGCCGTTCATACACACCAACTTGAGTTTGCAAACTCAAGTTTGCCGTGTGAAGGCCGCTTTAGTTGTCAGAACGAGGACGGCGGAGAAATGTACCCAAATGCAAAACGCACGTGCAGGGCGTGCTGAGTCATTGTTTTTGTTCATTAAGCCAATTCACAATTCATACAAAACTTGCGGAAGAAAATCAAGGACTTTTCCAGACTTTTCAAGGACCACATTCATGGGTGATCTTTCTTATACCGGACTAAAATGGCGGAGGAAAAAAGAACCATTGTTATTCCGATTAGGCCTTGCTAATTAAGTAGGTATTGTTATGTTCATTTTGTTCTTTTGTTTTATGGACATTAATTATTTCGGATCCGGTATATGAAAAACTTGTTTTCTTTTCAAATCAAGAGACAATGACATGAAGTAAAAATAATTACAATTGTTCTGCACGGGCGCATCTTGAAGAAACAACACTTGAACCAAACCATAGTTCATAGAGGGGCATACACCTTTATCACACGGCGGCCATTTTGGAGTCCGTGGGGAATAAAAGCTTCGTCTTTGCATTGTCTTTGCCCGTCTAGCTTCACGCTGAATGAGAGGTTTGATGGGAAAATCTTTTGTTTGGACATTGAGTGATATGGGTCTATGGTTATGAAACCTGTATGTTTTTGCTCTCTTTTTTGGCCTTGACCGTGCACAAAACACAATAGTTGTTTACTCCCTACTGAGGAAGTAACCAATAGAAACGTGGTGGTTACTTAATTTATGCATAGTTTATGAGCGCAAAACAAAAGATTGTGCACGGTCGTGGAGTTTCCAACCTAAATCTTGGCATCTTAGTTTGCTCCTTCGATGTCTGCCGAGCTTCAAAACCAGTCCCCTCAATTAACTATGACCAAACAAGATGAAAATGTAGCCTTCCCTTCTGCTGTTTTACTTTTCGTCTTTTTATTAACATTTCGGCGCACGTTCGCCTATTCTTGCGTAGCCTCCCTTGCAGACTTTCGTAGGGCTTCGTCAGGCGTTCCTCCCCCACTAACGTCTGCCGAAACGAAAAAGCACTTCCGTTCAACGGCTCTTTGCCTACAATTTGAAATATACATGTATACACCAATCAGCATCGACTAATTGTGTTGTACATAGCCAATCACATGCTGCGGAAGAATGTCATACAAAACAAGAGTTTATCCAAAACTGGAAAACGGCTTCTGATTGGTCCGTAATCCACGAACGGAAGGGTTTTTCGTTTCACCAGCCGTTAATGGGGTAGGAACGCGTGACGAAGCCGTAGGAATGTCTGCGTGGGAGGCTAATCCTTGCGTCGTTCCTATTCATGCGTCTGACAAGACTTTCGAAATCACTAGAGAGGGGTTAGGGTAATGCTATATCTAACCCTTGAGAAGGCACGGTTCCAAGGGTACGTCAAATAAGGGACAATGAACTATCCTAAAAACACGAATGCAACCGAATGCTCAACAGCAAACACACTAAAATGAATAATACAAAAAAACTCCCCACATATTGCTGGGCTTTCCAACTTTTGTATAACCCAAACGATGCATTGAAACTGAAGATATTTTATTCAAAGAGCATTCACAAACTTTCAAGGACCACTGAGGAAAATTAAAGGACTCCTTAAGGATTTCCCCTTTCTTATCAATTTTCAAGGACTTTTAATATAAGCAATCTTAATACACCATCAAGTCCCCAGAAGTGTTGACGGTTTTATTGTCGTGCCGCACAAAGCCCAGCAGCTCGACAAAGTCGATTGCCTTCTTTTACAAGCCAGTCTTGCTTCTGCAGCTGTATAATACATCTTGTATTGCATGTTTGAATTGATGTAAAAAGATAAGTACTTTTGGTAGTTTACCCCTTCTAGGCTGGAGGGCTTATCTGAACAGCAAAGCGGACCTAAGACGGTGATCGACATCACCCACTTTTCACACAAATGGGGTGGACAACGGCCCACCTTTCTCAAAAGGGTCAGTACGCAGCTTTTACAACGGCTCTCGGGATTGGTTCAGAAAACAATGGATCGAAACAAAAAACCAATCACCGATTGACCCTAACCCTAAAAACAATAGAGCTGCATCCTAAAAAGGATCCAATGAAATTATAGAGGTTGTAAACAGCTGCGTCCTATCTCTCTCAAAAGGTGGTTTCCACGTTACATCATCGCCGTCGTAAATTTCCCGTTCGTAAACGGTCGTTGCCATTTCTCAGAACGGTCGTTGCCATTTGAAACAGTCGATGCCATTTATAACGGTCGACTACACACTTCACTTCAAAGAAAATTAAAAGAAGCAAACTAAAAAAAATATGAACAAAAATCAAGAAAAAAAGGAAAAAAAAAACATTTATAAAAGAAAAACTGGAGGAAAAAAAGAGTCCGAAAATTTCAAGACTCGAACTCGGTTTCTTAGCCCTCACCCTAAACAGAACCCTAACCCGAACCCTAACTCATATGACCAGCGAGACAACTCCCAGTAACCGCAACCTTTTGAGTTCTTAAACCTAATGAGTGTAATTCAGAGCTAAAAAATGGCTTCGACCGTTTCAAATGGCAACGACCGTTTACGAAAGGGAAATAAGCATCGCCGCCATGATGGAGAACGAAAACAAAAGATCTCAAATTAGATCCTTTTGTTCGTCCACCAGCAGTTGTCCAGTGCTGCATTGTTATCTGTGTCCTTAGGGATTGGTTGCAAACCATGTTTACAGAGGGAGGCCACGCAGAAAAAATAAGAAAACAATTTTATTGTGCAATAAAATGACAGGAAAATATGTACCCTAGAAATAGCGTTAGAAGAAGATATTGACTCTTTTGCGTAGTTATATTTTTTTCAATCATATACTGACTCTGTTACTGTTCCATTTGTTTTGAAATCGGTGAGTGGAAAACATAAAAATATTGGAAATCAATGTAGAGATATAAATGCGCACTCCATCTTTGTACTGAAATTCGATTCTGAGGCGTCCGCGTATTTTCGATAAAAGGCTGCAAGTCCCCCAAAAGTCATGGCACAGCAGTAGCTCTTGTGTTGAGCCGCTGCGTTGTGAAAACACGTGATCTGATTGGCTGTTTGTTAACATCTTGGGTCGTTTTCGAGTAATATGAAATTCGCATTCATGTTGGGTGAATCATGTATGGGTCATTAAAAATTACAATTTATATCGCGACTGATAAGATCATGAAACGTGAAGAGATTCAACCTTGTACAAACTACGAACACAGAAACTGGGACTAAACTACAGACACTTAATAAGTGACGTATTCTAAAAAAAAAAAGGGAAACGGTTTTAATAAGCAGTGCCTACTCATGGTATGATTACATGCACGGCACACGTTTGGGTCAGTATCGAAGATCGTTGCATGCATTACGTCTTGTTTCTGAAGAACAAAACGCTCTCTAACTGCATCATGGGTAACTCGACACAAACAGCCAGCACAAACGCTGCAGCGTAGGACATCACAACTGCCGACACAAAGTAGAATGCCTGTAGAAGAAAACAAATGCATTGCTCTAAAATACTTGTTATACCATGTACTATCTTAATGAAAACTGTATTCTTTCTCGTTATCAATCCGGATTTCGTTCTCCACACTCTTCGGTTACTGCGTTACTCTAAGCTACAGATAGTTGGGCCATGAATATCGATCGCGGTTTCGTCACAATGGCGTTGTTTTTCTTGATTTAACAAGGCTTCCGACACCTTCGATCACAATATTCTATTAACAAAATTGCAATTCTATGGAATACGCGGTTTCTGTCACAAATGGTTTGCATCATATTTAAGCAATCGCACTCAAACTTGTCTAATGATTTCCTTCATGCCTCCTCCAAAATTGGTAAAATGTGGTGTCCTCCCAGGGGTATTTTTCACAACCTAGAATGTATGCAGATGACACCAGCCTCACCTTCGCTAGCGTAGATTTAAAACATATTGACGACTGTCTTAACTATAATTTCAAGAGGGTGTTGACATAGCCATCCGTCATTATAACCCATCCATTAATTTTCGGGCGATTTTATTGGCAAATTTACGTCACAGGACAGTTATCACGCAATAACCCCTCGTTTGCGTAGCTGTAGCGATCATTGCCGGTAAAAGGAAACAAAGCCGGTGGAAAAAAGACAGCAGAAGAGTTTTCATTTTGCATGGAAGAAAAACAAACTCGTTTTCTGGAGACTAGAGATGGTGACATTAAAAAGTTGGGCGCAAACGCTGTTCCGGAGAGAACAAGAAAGTCACCAAAACATGCTGTTAAACGTCTTTGAAGGTATAAATAG
This sequence comes from Montipora foliosa, assembly GCF_036669935.1. Classification (NCBI taxonomy): domain Eukaryota; kingdom Metazoa; phylum Cnidaria; class Anthozoa; order Scleractinia; family Acroporidae; genus Montipora; species Montipora foliosa. The sequence continues at coordinate 37,048,055 of NC_090869.1, forward strand.
TTATGAGCACACTTAAGAGATTTGATCCTCGCTATACGCGAACTTAAACTGAGTCATTTTATAGAGTAGAAAATTTTTTTTATAGAGTAGAGAATTTAATACACTGTGTTTACTAAAACATAAACCGACCGTTCGAAGGAGGGAAAAATTCCAGCTGCACTTGAAAACAATGTCATCCAGACTTTGCACATTCAGCTGTTTTTCAAGGTTGAATGAAATTTCTTTTTCAGTTTAAGCAAAAAAGCGCCTTGTTTTCGAGTTTGCGACTCGCGATGACAATTAAAATGAGTTGATTTTTTTTCTTCTGAGACCGACACGCTTTCTTTCGAGTCAAATTTTGAACAGTGCATAAAAAAAATGCGAAGCACCGCCATCACATTCAACACGGACATTATCAGCCGACATACCAGTCGCCAGAAGGGCTTTATTTACTAAATAAAATGACCTTCAATTTAACAAAAACTGAGTTAATGTTGGTTATCAACATTTCCTGAAATTCCTTCTTTCAGTATAAATGACCATCCAGTAAGGCAGGTGTCATCTACGAAATCTCTTGGTGTGCACATCGACCAAAATATGAACTGGAGATGTCATATACAGAACATTTGCAAAAAGATTGCTTAGAACTGGAGTGACCGAAATTAAGCGAATACAACATCTTATACCCTTTAATATATTAATTAATGTATAGAGTATTTTCATTCACGTGATTAGTAACCTTGCTTTGCCTTGCCGAAACAACACAAAAAGTTTGCATAATAATAGAGCTCAATTCCAGGAGGATTAGTTTTGGGTACACCAATAATGGCCACCGTGACGTCACGTGATATAAAAGCCCGGTTCAACCGTATTTTAATTATGTACTGTAGTACTGTCTGGGGAAACTGTGACAGTGGTCTCTCTGAAAATCTCCAGAAGCTCCAAAATCGTGTAGCCCGTGTTTTAATGAGTGCCAATTATGACTCAAATATAGATGAATTGTTCCGGGCACTGGGTTGGCGTAAAGTCAAATATCAAAGATTGGAATCAGCTGCTGTTGTGATGTATAAATCTTAACGTGGGATGACCCCTGAGTATCCGAGTTCTAGATTTGTGTCTCGGAACGACCTAACAACATACCATTAAGGAATACTGAAACTAATTTGGCTCTTCCGCAGTCCCGCACCAATTATTTGAAGAAGAGTTTCTCTTACAGCGGAGCGAGGTTGTAGAACGGCCTATCAAGTGACCTTCGTGCAGCAACATCTTTACACGATTTTAAACTTAACCTATGTTACCACAGTTTTGGATGTGTTTTAACACGGAACCCTTGTAAAGCAGCTTTTAGTACGTAGTTAAGAGTATTTTAGGTTGGTCAGTTTAGTTAGGAATAATTATTTCATCTTTTATCATTTTGTTATCTTTGCTGAAGGATTTACATTGTATAAATAAAGCTACCATTACCATTACCAAGCCCAGGGGCTCAACAATAAATGCCTTAGAGGTAATACAGGACAGACAAAACAGAGCTCATTGATCGATTATTAAACACGTGCCACGGACGGAAATCCGGCTGAACTGAACGTTTCGCATGCTACATGTGGGACCGTGGTCTCTCCCAGTTTATCAAAACTAATCGCCTGTAAATATGGTAGTGCGGAGATAAGTTAAATATGAAAACAGCTCACTACACCAAGACCAAAATAAAACGATAAGTCTTTACGATAACTTTTTTCAGAATAATTTAATATGATTTTTAACATTTATTTACTTTCTAAAGATGTGGCTTAGTGAATACGCCTTATTCCAAAATGGCCGCCATTTTAGTATTCTATTGTTTGATTACAAATTGACCCTTTTGGCCTCGCTTTCAAATGTAAAATTTTAAAAAAAATTAACCTTGAACGAGGCCAAAAGGGCCCAATTTGCAATCAAACAGAAGAATACTAAAATGGCGGCCATTTTGGAATAAGGTGTATAAAAGAGAAATCTTCAAGGGCAATTGAAAATCATCTCTCTTTATCATTCAAACTTCCGAAAGTGTACTTTGCCACCTTACTTCAGAATGTTGTTGTTAAAACGTCTAGAGAATGTCTGTGACACAATTGATATATACTTGACCAATCTGTGTTCAGCTATTGTTTTGTCCTATAATGATAAATAGCTTTAGCATGAATGAGAAGTTACCAATAGCATGTCAGTATACTCCACAGTGTGTTGAAATGAGCCAAAGTAAGCTCCAAGGACCATTGGATGCAGCAAATACGCGCTGTACGTCAAACGGCTCAATGGAATCCAATACGACGCAGATAGGAACTTGTTTACAAGACCTGCAACACAACCATCACACGGATTGACAATGTAGGTGCTATTTGTTAAAGACCAATACTATTTAAATGACGATTGTTAAAAATATGTTTAAGAGAAATCTCAAGATTCAAACCGGGAAAATTACAGGAGAAGCCGACGCAAGTTAAGTCCTTTAAAGGGGCTAGGTCACGCCATTTTAGGCAATTTCAGCACTGATCGAATGGTCATAGAATTAACTAAAATATCAAAATAACTGTTCAAAACTATAGAAGAACTCTAACAAAACACAGGGTAGCCAAGAAGGGACATGGATGGACAAAACTGGAGAGGATTGAAATGGATTGAATTTGGATAAATTTGAAAAACGTCGGCCCACCTTTTTTCAAGTTTTTATCAGTCTATATCAAAATGTCATTTACACAGCTGGAAAATCATTCTCAGTTGTTATGTGGCCGAGATTTTGCAAGTGTAAGACTCTTCTTCTGCCAATTTGACGTTTAGAGCTCATAATTAACAAAGTTAAACAAAATTATCTAAAATAGCGTGACCTAGCCTCTTTAAGTAATTTGATTCATGATAAACCACAATCCAGGACAAAATTATGGGACAATCAAGTCAATAGTGCACGACTGGTTTCATGGGCTCCTACGATCTCGGACAAAACTGTAAGACAGTGACACAAATTCACCTTCATTTCTACACACCCTTACTTACTCTCCCCTACCTACTTCCCTCCCCCCTCAGTCAATGTTGATGAGTATTGTTATATGTTCTACAGCAAATTTCCGACCACGATAAATCAACATTGAGTTTGTGGGGAGGGGAGGGGAAAGGGTGGGTTTTAAGCGGAACATTTGGATAAGTTGTTGGAGTACCAAAAATGTCGCTTTGTCTCAACAGGTTTTGTCCGAGATTGTAGTCTGCCCTCTTTCTTTGCAAGGTTGACTGGAATCCGGGAAACACTCAGAAATGCTGCAGTTTGTTTCAACAATGCTTGGAGCCGGAGGTGGAGGAGCCATTATGAAGGCAATTTTTATAAAATATAAGGTTGAAGCGATTTTTGCGCTCATTGTTATAAGGTGTCCCAAGAATTTCTGTCCAGGGTCCGCTTGTTCAAAGCCCATTAACGTAATCCAGGATTAGCGTGAACGTTGGTTTCATTTTTTCAAATTTTAGGTGAAAGTTTCTTTTGCTTATTTTTCTTTTTCAAAGATTGATTTCCTCTAATGTAAAATTTTGCCAAATATCACCGTTGAACAACATTTTGGAGTACAGAAATAAACTCCTTGGTTAATCGTTAATAACCACACCCGGGATTGTAATTGCTTGGCAATGGTCGAGAGGTCAACCGGGTAGGACTATAAACTTTTCATTTGTCCTCTTGGCCCTTGGCAAGCAACTGGTTTCTCATCGATCCTACGGCCGCATTACCCCGTTAACATCAATAATTGCATTATGATCTGATTCAGTTATTCACTTACTTCCATATCCTTTGTTGCAAGCGTAAATGACCCATGCAAGCGCCACACCCCATGTAAAGCGACTAAAGGTGCCGTAAGTAATGTTCTCAGCTTTATTAAATGGCGTGCCTCCTTTCTTGGTAGAATTGTAAATACCATACACAACAGTCACACCCAGGGCAGTCGCCACAATCCAGCCAATCAGGCAAACTATCTGTCTTGGTATTTTTCTCTGATGTCAAAAGAAAAAAAAAACATGGAGTATACACCATTGAATCGATTTGGGTTTTTATTCGGGCCTAGGTTTTAAAGATGCAGATGCTTGGATTCTGCTCTCTGGATGAAGGTCATAACATTTCTCATCAAAGGGCAGTTACGAACTTGATGTTATTTTGATACGGACAAAGTACAATCTACATGAGAGCTTAAAGCCTGAAAAGAAATTAACGCTGGAACGGGCAAGCCCTGGATTTGTGTTATCGCTTAACTATGATGATCGTCTGCTCTCGTGTATTTCAATTTCCTCAGTTCAAATATATGAACATTTCCGTGATATGTCCTGTCATTCAAAATACAATCTCTTGTCATCGCTTCGCAACTTAGTTGAGGGTATGGCGTCCTGCATGCATTTACACCGCTTATATATTCCGGCAACAGCTAACCCCTTGACTCTACGCCATTTCTGCGATTTTTGTTTCTTTTACGAACACTGGCGAATATGAAAATACCATGAAACCCGGATAGTTCCCACTGGAAACGAAAAAATAACAAATAGAAGTGAAAAAAGAAAAATTGAAAACACTTAAATAATTATAGAGATACTGCTTGTTTGCCTTGGTTTCAAAGAATTGTGTTTATTGCCAGCATATTGTTTTCTAGACTGAGCTCCTTATTTTGTACAAGACAGCACGTTCCAGGCTCTCGGTGAAAAGAGACCTGTGGAAAAATCAGCGCAAGAATAAAGCGAAAAGTGGGGAGCGATTGGCCACCGTCTCCCGTGGTTTCCGCGTCAGTGTTTTAAGATTTCGCCCTTTTCTGCCATATGACAGCCTCGAGTATAAAGCAAGAAAACCATGCGGTATTGTTAAATTTATTCAAAAGCAATCTCAAGGCTATTACCCGAACATTCTTAAAATACTACACTGCTAAGAACAAGCAGATAGCAATAATTGTGGTTGGTAGGTTTTCCTGTGATATAAATTTGCTTGAGAACAGCCTTTTGTCTACTTACCAATGGGCTTAGACGAGGTGCTGATTTTTCAACGTGGATTAGATATCCAAGAACCATCCCCACAAGATAAGGTGAGATGCGACAATATGGCTTGATGTACACCATGTTCATGAAATTACCTGCCGTTTTTTGAGCTTGTTCTTTATTTCCCCTGAAAACAAATCATCAGTCAAATTATGAGTTTCTGAGGAATAAGGAGCATCAACAGGGATAGTGCAATTAGTAGAATTTGACCTCTGATTTCATAACCTTGAATAATTGGGGATATTGTCTTGAAATTATGAACATGGGGTCTGTCCCGGGTGTCTGTCCCTTTCTTCTCCGCGTGCTTTGGCTAGCTGTAAGGATATGGCCTACGGTCTGTTTTGCTCTCTTCTCGATCCGGTCAGTGTAAAACGCAGACTGCAGACCGGGGATAAAATGCAGACGGCAAACAGCAGACCAGGGGTAAAATGCAGACTGAGGGTAAAATTAAATATTAATAATGAAAAACGTGTGATGAGGATAAAATAATGAGTGTTTGAAACACAATCCTGTTTTACATCTGTCAATAACTCACTAGGAAATTTATGTGAAAAGGTTGCTGCACCTTTTGGGAACTTTGCCGCTGAGAGTCCTAGGAAAATGCGATCGTTGAAATCATCTGTGCGTTTTTTTGCGCTTCCAGATGAATTGAAATGTTCAAAGTTATTTCGCACACCGGTGCATCGAGCGACATCGATCGAAAAACCAACAATTATTACTCGGAATACCTGAAAGGTATCAGAGTTATAATCCCGGTTGTCTTTTGCGCTAAGCGTTGCTAAGCCAAAATTATTTTCACCGGAAAGCGAAATTTCTCTCTGAATACAAAAGCAAAAAAAAAAGTTTTTGTGGAAAGTCTGGATAAAATTCCGACGTTTAGAAGTACACGAAAAAGTAAGAAATGTTTCTGTGATGAGCCTGCGTCTGTCTGATCACCAGCTACTACACTCATACCCAACAAGCGGGAATGGAATAATTGTTAACTAGACCTCTTTAGCTTGTACGTTTTGTTTTCCCATTTCAGACCACGTGATGTTCTCAAGTGAATTTTCCTTTTGTTTTTTCATAAGTTATGCGTACATATTCACGTGCATAGGACGACATTTGAAAGAAAATTTTCCCTAGAGTAACAGCATGTGGTCTGAAATGGGAAAACAAAATGTACAAGCTAAAGAGGTCTATTGTAGCCATGCGTGTCAAAGTAAATTGAGCTAAAACAGCCGTGGTGTCGAGTGTCATTGGAGGGGATTTCTGCGCGCGCGAGGAATCAAACAGCTTCAATTCTTAACGAGTTCGATGAAAATCCCGATTTATAACATGCGGTGGGGCAACCAAAACGATGGGAGCTGTCTTGAAGTTTCAGTATGAAAGTACGAACGGGTACGTACACTCTTTATTTTATCCTTATGACTCGTTTTTTAATATTAATATTTATTTTACTCTAATTTTTACTCTGCATTTTACCAGGGCGTACCTAATCGATATTTTCGATACTCGATTGAAATCGATCGTAATCGACACTAATTAATCGATTAATATCAGAAATCGATAGAAATCGATCACTCGCGTCTTTGTGACTATCGATTTTGATCGATTTCTGTAATTAGCTATCGGTTTGATCGATTTGTTCGACAAATATCGAAAAGTAAATGGACGAAGAAAAGTCGCTACCATTGGAGAAAGTAACATCATCTTTATCAACAAAGCGCATTCGAAGGTAAGCTTGAAGGTAAGTGTTATGCAGTGTTATGATAAGATCAGATCGCGTGTAAATTACTTTTCGATTTCCACCGATGTGACAAAAAAATTGTGATTATCGATTTCAATCGATTAAATTGACTAATCAATCGACAAATATCGAGTATTATCGATTAATCGATTACATTTTCGATGATCGATTTCGGTCGATTAGGTACGCCCTGATTTTACACCTGGTCTGCAGTCTGCAGTCTGCAGTCTGCGTTTTACACTGACCGCTTCTCAATCTCAGAAAACTGCCTGTGTCAATCCTTATTCGGTATACGGATGCTAAAACACGAGCATGTGTTGAAAGGTATTTACTTACCCACCAATCATCGAGAGTAGCAATACATCGATGTCGTAATGATCTATTATTACGGCTGTGACAACAAACGAAACTGCCAGAAGTCCACCTGCACTGATAGCCAGTCCTTTCCACTTGAATCTAGTATTCAAGCGAAACAAATTAAGACGAAACAACACAAAGAGTGAATTCAAGTTTTTCTCTACCAATAAGGGGGAATGATAACATGACAGAATGCATATGATAGTCACTGCAACAAATACAGCAAAACAAAAATGAGACACTGTGTATAATGAGCTTTTGAGTCCCTTAATTAATTAAGGAGGTTTTGTCTTGGAAAGCCTTTCGTATTTTACAAAACGGGAGGCTTGTAAGAGTCAACTGAAGACGTCATTGAAGAGTTGTGACTTCCGATAATAATAACTAATAATAACACGGTTTTCGTTTGAGGCCGGACGTTTCGCCGGTCGTTTGTACTTTGGTGCCAATATTTAAAGTGGTACTATGATCAAAAAATCATTTCCTTTTTTTCTTCAGATTTTGAAAGCGTGTTCGCTTAACACCTAAATGGGAAAATGTTGAGCTTTGAGTTTTATCCAAAGGCTGTTTATTTTGAGTGTAAGTTTTGGATTTTGGATTGGACCTCAGAGGGTTGGATCTAGAGAAAATGACGTCATTTACTCACTAGCTTAAAATTTCAGCGTGTAAACGCAATTTATTATATATGCAAAACACGGGTTGAAAAGTCTGAAAGCCCGAAACTCCCGTGCTGCATATTAATTAGGCCGCGTACACACGCATTGCATTCTTAAACTAGTGAGTGTTTGACGTCATTTTCTCCTCGACCCAGCTCTCTCAAGATTTTAAAGTTAGTAATGGCGGACCAATAAATAAGAAAATTCCAGCTAAAATAAACAGGTGTTTTTTTAAAATCAGAACTTAAAACTTGGGTGAGTTAGTGTTTAGTTAACATAGTTTTGAAATCCAAAGGAGAAACAAAATTTTATTTTGGTCGTAGTACCACTTTAAGGGGTTTGTTTTTGTTTTGCTAACTGGGGACAGCGTGTAGAATTCAAATCAAATCAGCACACATATCAAATCATATGCTGATCATAGGTTGGTTTCTGAGGAGACGGAAAACCGAAGCACCCAAAGTAAAACCTCTCGAAGCAGAGTAGAGAACCCGACAAACTCAACCCCCCGCATATGACGCAGCGTCTGGCAATCGAACCAAGGCCACATTGGTGACAGGCGAGTGCACTCACCAATACGTCATCCCTGCTCCTCCCTGGTTGTAAAATAGGGAACTTAAGCAAAGACGACGGCGACGGCACCGAGAGCGTCATCTCAAAATATAAATTCGCGTCATTGTAATCACTTTGTAAACATGTCAACCCTTCTTATATGACAAGGGTGTGGTAGTTCCTCAAAAATGACATTGGTCGGAACGGCGCTTAATTTAGGGGAGAAAATGAAACTTTAGCGTCAAGTGCTGACGTTCTCCTTAAAACCTAAAATTTTACTATTTCACGTCGTTGTTTTGCTGACGACGGCAAAGAAATGGACAAAAGTGAAAAACGCACGTGCAGGGCGTGCAAAGCTATTGTTTTTGCCTACTAAATATGCACATTTGTGACGTTATCGTTGCTGTCGCCGTTGTCGTTGCTTAAGTTCCCTAATGTCAATTACACAACGGCATTGCCTATTTGAAGTGTTTAGGAAGAGTCTTTAAAGGGAGGGGAGAACAAATCAATTCAAGCCTATGTGAGTAGAGGTCGGGAGGACCAAACGCAATTTGACAATCACGCTTAGCCAAGGACAACTGGATTTAAACCATTTCTTCCCCAATGTAGCTCCTTACCTGTAAATGAGGAAAAGCAGTGCTGGGCTTATGACATAAAACTGCATATCATTAGCGAGATACCACGACCAGTCAAGACACTGTAAAATATCATCGAAACAAAAAGATACTATTCTGTTTACTTGCTCATTAATGATGTAACGCACAATGCGCCTTCTCTATATCTTAAATTATGATTTACACGCTCCAGTTTTACTGAGTAACACGCGATTGCAATTTCTTTTGTTAAATATCTCACAAAATTATTGACGTTGTTGGATCGCTTATAGGCCTTTAGGTTCCTCTGTCTGTCTAAAAGGCGAACACTAAGCGGAGGGGAGAGGAGTGTGTCAGCTTTAGGCGGTTCACAGCAAAAAGCTTTGTGCTTGCGGCAAATGACTAAAGACAAACAAGGGCGGCTGGATGTCATAAAGAACCTGGCAACCAATCGCGATGTGTACCAAACTTGGATCCACAGATTCCCCTGATTCTTGACAAACGCAAATTTGATGCTTGGCATTTGCCATTTGCACCTGCGACCAAGCCAGTTCGGACATCAATCGCTGTTATCATGGTTCTCAGGCTTGCATAAGAAAAAACACTCAAGGAGATGAATGGATAGACAAGACGGGGAAAACATGGGACACGGATTACAGTAAAATACTCTTGAATAATGTCGGCCCTATGTTGTTCAAGTTTTCGACAACTCGCCCGCTATGGTCAGAATCATTGCAACGAAAAATAAGAATATAGTAGTTCCACTTTCGAGTTCAAAACCCTAGAACAACTAAAGATAATGTCCTTAAACCGTGACACCGAGTTAGTCAAGTGAAAGATTTTGCTACGAACTCCTAGTAATGCAATTCCAACTAATTACGTTCTTCCCGCTTTATATCCATTGTTATTATAAACTAAACATCTGCACACGTCTGTCTAAATCCAAGTTTGATTAAAGCACTACACAAAGGTTCCTTTAAAATCTCACCTCGTTCTGTAAGGATGTCGGATAAAAGTTATTGATATACAGCAGATTTGTCCACCAGTACTTTTCACACAAGGTACTATTCTGATTGGGAAACCATAACGGACCCTCACCAAGGAATGCGTACAAATTGGCGAAAAATAAAATCACAAACATGTAGCTTGGAGTCAACCTACGCAGGGGTAAAGGTCATAAATAAGTCACTTTGCTGCAGAAAAACGTACAAAGAAAACAAAGAAGTCGCTTAAAACAAGAACAACAAATAGAGATTCTCTATTTCCAAAAATAGACTTTGTTTGCCCCCCAAATTTTGCATAAAGTATTATTTTCAAATGCTCTTGGGGACACTGCATACTCCCGAGAGCATTTGACAACAATAGTTGATACAAACTTTCGGAGATGGAAGGGGAGGGGGGCAAACAAAATGTATTATGGGGCATTTGAAAACTGAAGAAACGATGATTCGAAGTAATAAACATAAAGATGTAACCACGCCGAACACACCAAAGCGTTTGCCACGAATAGGCGAGGGTCGAATTGTGGCGCAACAAATGAACAGAGTCGAGGTTCAGGGGAAATAATTAGCATTTTGTTGTGTCGAAAACAAAGGAAAATGCAAATTATTCCCTGAACCTCGACACTGTTCCTGTGTTGCTACACAATTCGAAACTCCCCTATTCAATTAGTTTTTGTCTGAACAGACATTTTCCTCAGAAATCTGCTATTTTGAAAAGGAAGACGGACATTGCAATAAACTTCGTTTCTTTTCTGCGTATTGAAATTTCTTATTTCTATATATTCACGGAAGTGGCTTATAATTAATTTGATTGTCTTGAACTAGAAATAAAAAACCCTTGAACGTATAAGATAAATCTATATTGACCCAGTTCGGAGTTTCAAAAAACACGTGCGCGTGCCAGGATAAAAACAAGCACGTTTTTTATGGCAATTGTTGCAGAAATTTGCATTCAAACTCTTTTGTATTTTTAATAATTTTTATGCTTGATTACATCCCGACGTGAAACTCCGAAGTGGCTTATTTCTTTTGTTCATTAAAAAGAGTGCATGCAGACATACTCATACTTGCATGAATTCTTTTTAATGAACAAAACAAAGGACCAAACCTCCTGAGTATTATCACATGATCTGTCTTGGGAAAACAAAATGTACAAGCGAAAAAGGTCTATTTAGCGCGGATCACTTGCACAATCAAGTGTTAACTGTCAGATTGTTTCATGAGACGAACACAAAATACAAAAACTGATTTTTGCACTGACAGGCTTCCTCCACCCTCCCCTTTTCTCCTTCCTTTACACTTTTTGTCGCAATTAAAAAATTCAAGGCAATTAAAAATTATTATTAAATTTTCAACCTGCGTTGATGCATTTCTCGTGCTCTGAATGGTTCACTTAATCTCCGTTATCAGCTCATATACCTTACTTTGACCTTATAATGGCAAATGATTGCGCTGAGCGTTGCTAAGCTTAAGTATTTCTCTCTCAATAAAGCAGAAAAAGAACGTCTTCGTGGAAAGTTTGGATCAATTCCGACGTTTAGAAGTACGCGAAAAGGTAAGAAATGTTTTTATGATGAGCCTGCGTCTGTCTGACCACCAGGTATTACACAACATCACATCTTCATCAAGTTTTTTTCGATTTTGTTTGGAGTTTCCCGCGTATTTCGCTTATATTTCGTATTTCCAAACTTTTCGAGTTTAAGGAATTTAACAAAACAATTATTCCATTCACGCTTGTTGGATACGAGACTTGTTATAGACAACTCGGCGCTACGCACCTCGTTGGCTATTAACCATCTCACATCCAACGCGCGCTCATGGAATAATTGTTAATTACATCATTAATTGCCTATTATGTTGTTGTATCAAATTTGCTACTGCTCACATGTAACACACTAAATAGTTTAAAGGCAAAAATCATACGAAAATATTAACTTAAAAAAGTATGCATGGTGACAAGTGAGTCTTCGAAGTGAGTCTTGGTGCTCAACTATTGTAAGGGAAATGAGTTTGATTTGCATAACAATTTCGCAACTCATTTCCATTTGAATGGTTGTGCGCCAGAACTCGCTTTGAAACTGAGGCATGCAGCAACTCGGAAATGGGCTATCAATCAAATACCTCCAAAATCGATGAAAGTAGAATTTAAATAAAGGAAGTTGCCCATCATCCTTTTCCATGCGACGGAAGGCAATGTACGCAACAAGCAAACCACTACAAACAAGAAAAGTCACTTGAAGCAATATTAGGCTAGAAAAATTTAAATAAAGCTCTGAGGTTTCTATGCTATATCACTGAATTGCCCAAGATCTCCTTGCCTACATGAACATGAACCCAATTTGCAAATTAAGAACCAATTCAAAGCCTCTGGAAGAATCAGTTACAATACTATTTACCCTTGTATTAGCCTCTTAGCCGTTGCATATAGCAAACTTCCCCACCGCCCCTGCCCCATATAACATTTAATTTAATGTAATCCCTAATCATTAACAACTAGACCCGTGGCCCTTGAGGGTAAAGGGTCTAATTGTCTTAGTATCACCCAGCTAGTCGGACAGAAATGGCAATGATAAAGTTAGCAAATGCAAGTTGAAGAAATATTTATTGGGGAATAAACGAAAGATAGCGTAACGCTTTTCGCTATGCGAGGACTATTAGTAATAGTCCTCTAGTAGCGTAGCCAATTGGGTGGACTAGCTCGAATGGTTCGTATGTTCCCTTCTAGTCCTTCCCCACTGCAGTAATTTTTTTTTCTCTCTTTTAGCATGTAGTATATAGTATGTAGTTTGAATTGTTTCATCTAATGCACTGAAAATGGAATAAATAAATAAATAAATGCAGGATTTGCATTAGTCAACTAGTTGGGTGATACTAACAAAAATAGCCATCTTCCAGTCTCAGCCAATTACTGCCGGATTCCTCCTGTCACACAAATCAGACTTGTCTTTCCCCATGCAACAACTTCTTCAGAATTCAAGGGTGGACAAGCTTGAATGATATTAAAACCACATGTTATTTTTTTGCTACATGCACACTGTACCGGAACATGCAACTTCTCTTGTGACCCGACTACCTTCAGAAAACTTCAGTCTCCACATGCAACATTGAAATTCATTCTTTTCACAGCAAAAATAGTCATTTGGAACATTTCAAGGACATGCCCTTCACCTGTTCTTTATTTCGGGAGAATCAAGTGTATAGGAGATGCTGCTTCATGACAAGGATGAGTCAATTGTCATTTGTCCTTCTCCAGTGGTTCCGATATTTTTTCAAGGAACAATATGTCCTTCATATTACCCAGGCTGCCTTACTCTGCAGTCATGCGATTAGAATGGAGAATGGTTGTATACTAAGGAGTCCTCCTGTATGGCAGGTTAAAATCCTTGGAAGTAAAGTCATAAGAGGGTGTCCCTGCTAAGAAACATTGATATATTCAAATGCAATAATAATTACAGCATTTGAATAAATCATGTCTGATGATGATTGAGAGAGTAGATGATCAAGAGGAATAGTTTATTTAAATGCTGCATGTGCATGGACCTTGAAATAACAAAGTAGGCATCTTCTAACAAGATGGCCTGATATTATTATTACTATTATTATTATTATTATATTATTATTATTATTATTATTATTATTATTATTATTATTATTATTAATGCTTTGGTGCACAATAAAAGACAATACACACAACTTGGGCGTAAACGAGGGGCAGGGAATGTACTGGCCAGGCGCGGATAATACCCACCGCCGGTATGGACCACCGGATGAGGGGCCTCGGCAACTAGCCGAGGGGGTGCCTCATGCCTGTATTGCAAGGCGGGCATAGTTGCTGGCATAATGTCCTGGGGCCAAGTTAACCCAGTCCAGCAGAGTAACAATATGCCCCCTCCCTAACGGGGCTTCAGCACAGGGCTGAAGGGGTGCCGCAGGCAGCAATTCCCCACCCATATTTTATTAAGGAGAATTATTAAATAGGTTACAGAAGCTCATAAAGAAAAAATAAGATAAAATACAAGAGAGCCAGAAAGCAAAACGGTCGGGAGGGAGGGATTAAATTGCTGAACAGAAAAAACAGAACTAGTTGAGCTATGGAAATGTCAAACTGAGAAGGCTCGAATGGCGGGATGAATGAAATAGCCAAATAAGGTAGTCATGTGATGGGAAGTCACGCTCTCCTCCCAGGCGCTGCCCAGTATTTGCTTACCAGCATTAACATCTATTTTATTCTAAAATATCATTTATTATTATTATTATTATTATTATTATTATTATTATTATTATTATGCACAAATACTCTCAGATAAAAGGTGTTAATTAAATCTGGTTTTCCTTGACTCCGGCCTCAACATCCAGTTGCCTAGGGTAACCAAGAAGCATCCTTCATTTTTCTTTCCTTTTCTGTCTACATCTTCAGCACTTTTCTAAGAATTCTTGGCATCCCCAAAAGTGCAGATCTCTGAATCAGTTCAATGGATGTATCCACACCAATGGTCCTCAGATTTTCTTTTAATCTCAGCGGTATTGTTCCCAATGCCTGCACCACTATGGGTATCATCTTTGTCCTTACGCCTCACATCTTTCGTATTTCTCTACTTTTTCGTTGTCTTTTACTCTCACACCCTTCCATCTTCTGGCATTGCCACATCTATAATTTGGCAGTTGTTCTAATAAATCTGGTCTCCTAGCCTCTCATGGTCTGTTCTTACACTGAAATCCCACAACATCTTGCAATCCTCATTTTCAAGTACACTGTTAGGAACATGATCATACATGTACCACCTGTCATTTCACTCAAACCCATAGTTTCCTGACAGCTCCCAATGAATTGCCCGAGCTACGTTGTCGTGTCTATTATTATTATTATTATTATTATTATTATTATTATTATTATTATTATTATTATTATTATTATTATTATTACTATTATTATCATTATCATTATTATCATCATCATCATCATCATCATCATCATCATTTACTCTGCTCTTGGTTTAAGTAGACCACTAAAACTAATTGCTCTGTATAAAATAATTCCGCCATACTGTACCTCAATACGAAAAAACTGTCAACAGAGAAGAAGGCTGAGTTTATAGTGTTAAATGTAAACCTATTAACAATATGAATCCCAAGGCCAACATCATCTGGAAAAAAAATAAAAGATCATGATTATAATCCAAGGCACTAACTGATTTCAAAAGTTGTCAATCATACAATGCCTTGTAAGTTACAATAATACGGTTAATCAAGCTTTTTGCCGATAACAACCATGACTACATGTATGCCTGAGTTAATTAATTAATGCTCTGTCCCAGTTCGGTACATTTATTTAGAAAAACCTTCAGAATGTACATTTATGTACGTGATTTAACTCAACCTAGACTGTAGCACAAACCCTTGTTGCAACAAAACATCCCAGAGAACAACATTTTAATAGCCCCAGAATAGACCAATTTTGATGCTCTGGGAAACAAATATAAGGGATTTGTATGAGTTTACTCCTCAGAGCCTCGAGACGATGCCTTTTCTTTAGAACTGAATTTTATAATATCGCAATTGGTCTATTCCACACTGAAAAAGCTACATTGCATTAATTTTGTGCTCAACAGTCACTGGGGGCAAAGCAGAGTTACTGTAATATTAATATAACAAATGTAATATTAACATAATTAACATAATGAATAGGAACACGTAGTGATCCCCTACTTCCAAAAAGCTGGTCAATAAATAAAAAATCAATAAGACAATCAAAATAATTATTGAAAGTTTTGTGTAGGCTTTTGAGAAACACATTGCACAAATAAGAGAAAGCAAAACCAGGGAAATGTCCTTAAGTTCATTTCCAGGCAACTTGCATAGATTAAGCTACACTGTACAGTAGTTTTGAGGAATACAGTCAAAACTGTATAATTATAGCGGCCCTGCATTAAGCAGCCACCCTCTATTAAGCAGCCAGATCCACCAGCTTGCAAAGAAAATGCAACAATTATCTGAAGGAACACTTGCATGACAATACCTCCCATTCTTATGGAGCAGTATATATCATCCTCGAAGTGTCTAATTTGAAGGCGTTGTAAATTTAGTCTTTCCAAATGCCCGGTCTGGCAAAAATACCTTTGAATTAGTAGGCACTGTCCTTAAGTGATCAGTTCCTCAAACCTCGAGGGTAGCCGTTATAATATATATACAGGTTCAACTGTATTATAAAATCAGCCAAAAATGGTCACTTGAGACAATGTTGCATTGAGCCCTTCATTAATTTATTTGTATTTCATTATAATTAAAGTAAAAAAAGACTTGACAGTAACTGTTGGGTGAGTTTGTGTTTTTTTAAATAAACACAGTATTAGTACAACCCTGCATGTTAAAGTCAAAAAGCTCTTTTATCCACAGCACGAAAATGGGATTCTTAAAGAAAGGGAAATGACGTCAACACTTACCCACTACTCTATTTTGCAAAAGCCAGAGGTAGGTGTGTCCTAGAATAACCCACCACATGCTAAGAACACGCACTCCATTGACAGACGTGATAGCACCAGGCGGAACAGAGCAATCCATGACCTTGCTGGTGTTACGAGTTATTGAGAAGCAAGTTAGAAATCTGACCAGAAATCCTATGGGAAAAAATACAATTATTGTAGTGGGAGGAGTATTTCATGGCCACAATACTAAAATGTAGTCCAGGCCAGTAAAGCATGGGATGTTAATTCCAGATGTTCACCCATTCAGGAATTAACCCCTTAAGGTTCTTGAACACATTGAAATACTTCAGGGCCCGGTTGTTCGAAAGCCGATTAACTTAATCCAAGATTAGCGTAAACTTTGGTTTAATTTTTTCAACTTTTCAGAGCAAGTTTCTTTTGGTTATTTTTGGTTTTCAAGATTTACTTCCTCTAATGTAAAATTTTGCCAAATATCAGCGTTATACAACATCCGAGAGAAGGGAAATAAACTCCTTGGTAATTTTTTAATCTGGGATTAGCGTTAATCGGCTTTCGAACAACCGGGCCCAGGTGTTTTCCCTTGGACAAGCTGTCAATGTGACTTAAAGTTTGCAAATGCACAAAATTTAAGAGCGATTTAAGAAGCATCTTAAAAGTCAAATGCCAAGATAAAGGCTAAAATGACAAGATTTATGACATCACAAGCACCACCTTTACATGTAAATGGAGTACGGAATTGGCCCTGTGGTAACACTCGTGTCTCCCACCTCTGCAGACTTGGGATCATATTGTGAGTTCATATGTTTCAGTTAATCTCAACCTGCAGTTCAGGGGTTTTTCTCCTGGCACTCCAGTTTTCCTTCCTTCCGCAAAATCGACTCCCAGCTTATTCCTTCTTGCGGTGATGCTGTGCTCCAAGGTCATGCATGGGTCATTTTCAGGGGTTGAGCGCCTAGCTGGCTGCACAGTTTGCAGATTTGTATCAGATTGCCATTTTTGGAACCCAACAGTAGTGGTAATTATTTTATTTCAAAGTACTGCAACTCAACTTATCTAAGTTAACAATAACACAACAACAATAGAAATGTACAGTAAGTACAGTAAAATCCTTGCACACTTTGCATCTTGAACAACAATGTACATGTAAATGTCAATGAGTTTTGCAATAATATTGAAAGTTAACTGCAGCTGTAATTTTTGAACGGCCGTAATTTTAACAGGAACATAATTACAATAATTAAGTTGGAAAAAATCAATGCCTCCTAGAAAATTGCCAAAGTATTTTCAGTGTTTATCCCATTCAGGGCAAAATTACTGAATGCTGATTGGCTGAGAAAGAGGGCATCACAAGGGCACTTTTGGTAATCAAGAGGGCATGACTACATGATCTTGATTGGTTAACATACAGTATGGCTTATCAACGGCAAGTGAAGTTACAAGAGGATCTTCTTCCAGATTCTGACTCTGATTAAACTGCTTTTTGTCCTCAAATAAAATACATTTTAACCACCATTTCTGATTCAGTCTTGAGCTCATTCACTCAATTTAGAACACGCTGGTTCGAAAAAGTAATATATATTAATTTTAAAGAACACTGTAAACAAATGTACAGAACACAATGGTCAGAGAAATGGAAAAGTGTGCTTTCTCTCACTCATAAATATCCACATGAACAATGTTGCGTCATGCCAGTTTGTGTAATGGCATCACAAGTCAAAACACACAGCTTCATTGGTTCTTTAAGTCACATGATAAAAGGCCTTTGTTCTCTTACCTTATCTTACATTACTTTCTCTGGAGCACGTGAAATTTCTTTCTGCATATTACACAGCACTCTTGCGCTTCAGCTCTATAAGGCTGCTGCATCGTCAGCCTCGCATGTTCACTTGGCTGACTCGTTGCCAATAGTATTCTTTACAGTTGTGTGCTTAGTTATCTGGCCCTTTTAATGAAAGTGAGGCTGATGTTGACCTTGTTATGATACAGACTTCCCTCCTTTTCTTACGTTAATGATGTTGTTGTCATGCTAATTGGCAAGAATTTACATAAGAAAAGCAGTGAGGTTTCTATCAAAACAAGGTCAACTCCAGCCTCACTTTCATTCATAGGCCAGGTAACTAAGCACAACTGTAAAATGGACTATGATTTTGACATTTTCATGTCAGGTTTGAAGGAAGTTTTTACATACTCAGTACCCCAGCCATCAATAACGTCGCAAGCAAATATTATAATAGTTGCTTTTACTATTACTCATAATCGCGATCATCATTTTTATAATCATGATAGTCATTGGTCAGCTACAGGACAACTGAAAGACAATCCAGACCTTTTCCTTGTAGGTAGTCCACAAATATGATATCATCCTCTGAGAAATAAATGGTTGCATAGATCCGCTCATAGACTTGACAGAGAGGGTCACCATCTGCCATCTTCCAGAGGGTTGTCTCTCATGGGAGAGCTCAAATGGCAGGTTTCAACCTCCCTAGTGCATTAAAATGTACCTCATGTAACTTTTATGTGCTGAGCTCATACACACCTTGTTCTTGCTCACTGGGCTTTGTCAACTTTGTCCAAACGAATGAAGATGAAGTGGATGCAGATACATTTCCGTGAAGTAACGGAGTGGACTCAGCAATGGAATCACTCACAACATTTGAGGAATGCCGGGTTTCACTTTGAAAACTCTCTGAAGGAAACCAAAACTTCCAGGACTGTTGAAACAGGCATAAGTCGATCAAGGTTCCAACAAGGCACAAATAAGCTATGATGCCACAGACAACACTGCAGGATCAAAACAACTAGTAAGGAATGGTGGAAACATTCACAGGAATACAAGAAAGACAATAATTATCATTATACACTGCATTTTGCATGTTAAATCATCCACGACTCATTTCATTGTTTTAAAAGAGATCAATGAAGACATTAGGACTAAATGTTTTTAACAACTTCAACACAAGCACACCTTTGAGACCAAAAGTACCAGTATAATAAATTATAATGTATAAATTGGCCAGTTCTTGTCAGTGGTAATTATTCATTTCAAAATTTTAAAAAAATGAAATATTTTTGTTATGGTACTTCGGTATTTAACTTGGAATCCCAAAAGTGCACATCATCCACCTGGGGGGGGGAAGGGGGTGGTTGTCATGATCAGGGTAGAGCACAGGGGTACCTAATTACTGTATCAGCTTATTAGCAGGTTTAATTTTGACCCTTGCACAAAAAATAATAATTTAATTAATATCGCATCATTAAAACATAGTTAATATGAATAAAAATTAACTCACAGTGTTATAATGGGGCCTGTTGTCCACTCTGATTCATGAGCACAATTAATGATTGGATCTTCAGCCCATATTATTTTCAATTCTTTTGCAAACACTGAATGATGGAATACGTAGTTGAAGGGTTAATGTACTGTACATTACTTTTTCTAGGGCAAATTATCATACATATACTCCACTGATTTTCCTGGCTTAAATTCTGCACTCTTCTTAATCATTGTAGAGGTTATATTAGTCTATGTAGTTAGTATCTGGCATTATTATTGGCTGACCCTGCTAACCTGACAAGCTCTCTTACGTCCCATGCTGTATTTAAGTGGTAATGTACAAATGTAGCATAATTATGGTTAGTCACTGACTGATTAATACTATCTGTCATTTCAAATTAGAGAACAAATTCAAGAAGACAGCAGGTTGCTTGTTGTATGCAGGATGGGTGGCAGAGTGATCTGTAAAACTTAAAACAGTTTTTAAACTAGGAAACAATGATGTGTTATAATGAGAAACAAACTTTGTTAGGAGTAAAAATAAACAAAATCAAAATATTAGGAGTACCCCATAATAATAATTGTTATTGTCAATGGCAACTTGGTTACAGTAACAAAAATGCATATTAATTAGCAAGTAGACATTTTGGGGCAGAGTATGTTAGCGCTAAAATTAACATTTCCAAAACAGACAACACAAAAATGAAAGTCGCAAAAATACTAAATTGCACCTTTGCTTTCGAGTTATTGATTACCTATTCAGTTTGGGTCTACATTATTCCTGCAAAGGATTTTGTCCGTGTTCTGTATCATACAAAAATAGTGTGTATGTAGCTAGTAATTAATTTTTTGTACCAACTGTTAGGGACAAAGTTCCCATACCAAGAGCTTGCCGTCACTCAGAGAATTCTATACTGATTGGCGAAGATTTGACTACACTCATTTGCTAGCTGTACCACTATGCAAAACAATGTTGACCCTACGGCATCTACCGGTAAGATGAGAGGCTGTCTGCAAATGTTACCTGCACCTGAATGCTTTAAAAGCACATGGTTTAGACAAATAGACCTTTTGCAATGGGTTTGCCTAAAAGCAGGAACTGGGGACCCGGAACCCAGAACCTACAACCTGGAATCTGGAATCCGGAATGTGATATAAGAACTTCAACCAAAGCCTTACACTAATTTGCGAAACGAAATGAAAACGAAAGAAACCTAAACATTCATTAAAGCTAACCTTAAGCCTAATGCTAGTACTGGTAAACTGTTTATGCCTAATCAGGCCTAAGGTTAGCTTTATTGTTTCTGTATCATTTTGTTTCCTTTTGCAAATTAGTATAAGCCAAGTGACTTTGTTTCAAGTTCTTATATTGGATTCCAGATTTCTTATTCCGGATTTCGGATTCCACATTCCAAATTCCAGACCCTTTTGCAACAATTCGTCACATGAGTGATGACCTTCTTTTCATAAACATGATGATTCTGCTGCTATCATTAAATTATTTTTCCAGAAATAAAGTGAGCAACTCAAAAATATTTAATATGATATCATGCTAATTTTCGTTTAGTAACTATCGTTTAAACTTGTGTTGTTGAAAAAAATGATATTATGAATAAATAATTAACTTGAGAATGTTTTGGACAGATTGGAATCCTACCACTTGGAAGTTAATATCATTGGGGATATAATTGGAATGTGGGTGCAACCTCACATTCATGACAGCATGACACAAAAGGTACTTAGTATTATTTTGTGTTACCTACAAATATAGTCAACTTCACTAGACAAACATACACGGATCACCCAGTACTCTACTTTTACTATCGATCTATTCTTAACAAATTGTCCCTGGAACTTTTGTAACTCTGGTGTTGCAGATATTGGAATATTGAAGAAACCATTGCCTTGTAACAAGAAATATCAGTGTCGCAAAACGTAGATCACAATGTACCTCAAAATCCAATTTCAAAACTGTGAAAAGCAGATGCTTTAAGAACATCAATCCAAATAACTTTCAAAATGATTTAGCAATGTTACCCCAACATCTGGTTCAACTGGAGGACAACCCCAAAATTGCTCATGATAAATACAGGTCCTGGAGTAGCAGAGCATGTTCTTCAGTGTTATAGATATAACCATGATCCACATAAACAAAGGAGAGTTTAAAATGTTGCCTCACCCTGGATTAAACCAGACCGAAAAAGGCTAATGTTTCAAAGCGATAAACTTACTAGGAAAATAGCCTCAAGGATCCCTACTGAGGCCAACTGGAGCCATAATTGGTTTACAATTACTATTAAGAATAAGGTTACCTATGAAATAACATGTAAGAATTCTAAAATTACCTATTATAATTATACCAAAAATTCGACAAACGTCAAAAATGCAAGGAAAGGAATAAATCAATTATTAATTGGGAAGGACCCCAGTTCAACCACGATACAGTATCTCAATTAGAAATAGGGGAAAATATAATTACCGACCCCAGTGATATAAGTAATAGGCTTAACTCTCACTATTCTCAAACAGGACCTTCACTATCTTCTACAACTGAAGAAACACCTGGCAACTTCACTGATTTTAATGCCTTCAGATAAGTTTTACCCCGACAGAAATCATGTCACAAGACTCAACATTTAATTCAAAAAATACCTGTTAACAAAGTCACAGGCATAGTGTATTTATCCTCCAAAAAATTTTTCATCTGTTTGGATTTCCTAGCTGAAAGTCTAGTGATCCGAAAATTATAGGGATCAACACTTACCTTTTCGAAAATTTCAGCCAGAAAAAAGGCTCCCGAAAATTCTAGGTGACCTTTTTAGGGTAAATATCCGTTATAAATGGGCAATTATACCATTTTTTTCAAATCGTCTTCCAAACAGATATTTTCCGAAAATTGACGTTGGGTGCCCCTGTTTCCATTTCATCTTCCTTTCACCGCTCACCGCATGTGAATGAGCGTGTCGCCGTTCTATTTTAGGATCATACCTGATTTTTGTTTGCCTTTTTCAACTGCTCACTTGATCTGAGAATAACACCGAGTTTTCTTGCTCCAACGGCTTATTACCTTTTTGGTATAAAGGATTACTTAATACGCCTCGATACGCTGGGTTTTGCTGTTTAACCAGAGAAAGTTTTCATGTTACGTGCGATTTTCGAAAAACACCCTGGAACAGTAACAACGACAACAACAACAAAACTTACATACGCTGAATATTGCTCACACAAGTTATTTTAAAAATACAAGCTAAAGTCTTTATTATTAATTTATACACCTTGAATCTTCAGATTACAGCGATGTTTTGTTTTGATTTTTAGCCAACTTCCGTCAAGTTCACAGTATTTCAGTGGGTTTATTTTTTAATGTTACAATATCTTCAAGTTGGTAATATACCCAAGACGGTAAAACACAACTTTGTTTATTTAATTAATACGAAATTTCAAACATTATTATGACTTTCATTTTTCACCAATTACAACGTACACCTCGAGTAACTAGAGTACATGTTTACTGAAAATTCTGTGAATATGGATTCGTCATCATCTCCCACTATAAGTGACAGCAAAAATACTGAGTCATGCGCTGATGTGGTGAAAGGAAACGATGGTAATCTTTGGAAAAGGTTTCAAGTTGAAGATGTTGAGGAGGTCACAAGGGGTTTTCTGGATTTATTATATTTACATTTGTATTATATTAATTTTGTGCTGATTTCACTTATTTTCGCTTGAGCACACGAAAGATCTTGCCTGAGTCACGTAGGGGTACAATCAATCATGTCTATTAATTTATTTCATTTATTACTGAACTGATATTTGTTCCGGTGATCCTTGATCCTGTTTTTCCAGTAAACCAGTTATGAATGGCTTTGGAGTACTGACAATAACCTTATCAATGGTGTAATATTTCTTGGCCTAAGGAAAGCCTTTGACACTATGGACCACATAATCTCACTCTCTTAATTGGTTTCAGTCATACGTACATGTAAAATTGTATCTAAGTGAAAGAAAACAACAAACTTCCATTACTGGAGTTCTCTCTGACTTCTGTGATGTACACTATAACCTGTGGTATCTCACAGAGATCCATTCTGGGACCTTCGTTATTTAAACGAATGATCTTCCCACCTGCAATCTTTTTTCAAAACCCACCATGTATGCTGATGATATCACACTTACTTTATCAGCCGAAGACCCTCTTGTTCTCAAACAAAAAATGAACTACGAAAGTGTGAAAATTTCCACCCTAGCACATTTATTCTCGCTTATTTGACCCACAGTAAAAATAGGAAGCTGACCTCTGTTTGTGGTGCGTAATTACAAAAAATTACACCGGAGGGCAACTGCTTTCCGTTCGTAGATGTAAACAAAGTATGGAACTTTCAAGTGGTTAAATGGTGGCGGGTCTAATTTGCAGGTCGCAGGTCGCGGGTTGCAGGTCATTGTTTCACCAATACAGAAAGTATCCTAAACATTGATAAAAGCTAACCTTATTATAGTTATAGCAGGCCTTCTGATATTACGCGATAGTGCGATTTCGCACAATCGACCTCAAATCGCATCCGATCGCACAATTCACGAAAAATCGCATAATTCACAAAAGGACGCACAAAATTCATAAAATGAAACATAAATCAACACGTTTCTTAAAAATTCCTGCATAAATACACCATTTTAAAGATGATTTATCTTGGAAAAAGGCTAAAAAACCTTTGTCACCTTCGATTTCGTAAACATTCGAAGTTCAAGGCTCTATTTTTCGTGTCGGGACCTGGTACGAGTCTCCTTCTATTGGTGCAACACAAACACGCCCTTGTATACACACCACTGAAATGACACAGTTGCCTGATTTGTGAAAAATAAGCGAAGTTGTAAATTTTTCGGCAAAATGTACATGTAGTTTCTTTCGTTGAAAACTGATAAAAACTTACTCATGGATAACTTTGTTGTGAAAACGCTCGCTTTTTCTTCGACGAAGAAGGAAGTTCCCACCTTCCGCCCAATCTGACAGCTCACGATCGAGCAAGAAAGTACCTCACAGGTACGCTCCACGTGGACGATGGACTGATGTTTTTCTCGTCGTGCAATATTAGGGCCTTTTATACGAGAGAAAATAAGCCGCGGCTTACTCTGGCCATGGTGTACAAAATACGCAACAGGAACTATTTATACGAATATATATTCCCAGGTCAATATAAGCTGTGCTTGAAAAAGACGTGAACGTAGATTTTGTACCATTTATGCGGCGTGAACATTTGAGTCTTCTGTAAGCCGCGGCCAGAGAAAGCCGTGGCTTATTTTCTCTCGTATAAATGGGGGTATGGCCCTATTGTGATTGACCATCTTCGGAAGTTCGTGGTTGACAAGCACCTTGATCATTCATTTGGCATGTTAGCGCTGTGTCCTTTCAACTTTTAACGTGGTGCACCGGTAGTGCAGAAGACCTCATTTTTTTAAATTTATCCCAACTAATGTCGATTGAGATACATAATTACTGTTCCTTTGTGTTCAAAATGTCTTTAGGGCAGCAAATAAGTGTTTTTCTTAACCTGAAACCTTATAAAACAAGCTTAAAATTGCTGAGAAAAAAATCGCATAATTTACATTATTTATCGCACAATTGGCCTTTCTAATCGCACAATCTGCCCTGAAAAAATCGCACAATTTGCATTTTTTAATCGCACCCTATCAGAAGGCCTGTTATAGGCCTAAAAACTTTTGTTTAGGCCTAATTTGGCCTAAGGTTAGGTTTTAAGAATGTTTAGGATACTTTCTGTATTGGTGAAGCAATAACCTGCAACCCGCGACTTGCGACCTGCGACCTGCGACCTGCAAATTAGACCTGCCGGTTACATGGTCATACAATCTTTCCCTTAAGTGGTATTTCTCTGAAAATTTGTGTTCTGGCTAAGTGGCAAACACGATCTTTCCATTTCTAGAATTACAAAGTTCACCAATTACATGTACATGTACAGTATGTGACCAGTCATGTGACCAATTTGTTGCAAATGGCCTATCACAATGTGTTCCTGGGATTTGAACAGTTGGCAAGAATTTAATTTTATAAATTCTGTACTAAGAATAATAACATTATTTTTCCCTAGACAGATAAGAAGGTGGTATAAAATAATCTGCAAATTGAGCCAAAGTAGTTTAAGCATTAATTAAACTCCACATACCTTCAATTATCTTATCAACCAACAGTGGAATGTCAGTTTTATTGCAAGCAGAAGGTGCACACAGGCCCCACACTATGGGGACTAACTGAAATTAAGCAAAGATAAAAGTCTCTCAGGGACAACCCAATTTATTAAAAATATTGAGGATGTTACATAGCCATGCAGGGATAACATTATTTTCTCTTTGAGTGCTGATAGTACAGTATCTCTCACAAGTAAGGGCAGCGAACGAGCACAGTATCAGCACAAGAGTATAAAAAGTCATACCTGTATCAATCCCAAAGCTGCCATACATGTAAGTAATGTTTTGTTTGTTCTATATATAGATACAGTACTGATGAAATGTCCAGATTAAAAAACGATTTGTTTTATGTTTCGAAATGGCAAAACAGTGGTCATCAACTGCTAAAACACGCATGTTGTGTAACATGAAACTGAAAAGGTTATGAAAAAGAAATAATTATTACAAATTGTCAAATGATAATGTCAAATTGAGTCATACATGTAAAAAATATTAATGTAGTAGAGAAAAATGATATTACCCCACAAAAGTGTCTTACAAGGAAGGGGAAGCTTTCCTTTTATTGGTTAATTGTGTTAGTTACCATGACAACCCCTATATCCTCACACGTGAAAGATAAAAGGAAAATCCTACAGTGTAGCATTTCACCAGCATCCATATACCCAGTAATACATTTAAAGTTTATTTTATAAGGTTAGCTTTAAAATGATGTATTGCATTAGAAATTACTTCAAAATATTAATAATTTCTATGAAAAAAGAAATGTATATTTTTCCCAAGGATAATTTTAACCCTTTAACTTAAGTAATCTCAGTGGCCACTTACAGATTTTAGCCGGGCGCAGGTGTGTGAAGCGCACTAGCAGAGCACTGGTCACCGGTAAGATTTTTGGGGAAATCTATCCATGTGAGAAATTTTGGTTATGACGTCACCTACATCTCCCAGTACAAACTGTTGGGGTGGAGGTGGGGAGGCAGGACAGCCTTTTGGGCAATTTTCCTCAGCAGGAAATCGCCTGGCAGCATTGCAATTGGGAACTGGCGTTTTTCTGGTGGGAAATCATATTAGTGACAAGCAATGGGATAAAGAGCAGGAAAGAGCACAAGAGAAGAGGTGATGAAGATTAAGCAAAGAAATCCTCGAGAGAAACCCAGAATCAAGAAGACAAAATTTTAATGAAAATCAATGTAAAGCTGAAAGAAATGGAGTGAGAGACAAATTAAACACTTATTTACAATTATAGTTAGCTTTCAGGTAATGTTTTCCTTCCTAATATATGCCTCGCTGCCTCATATATATTTTGTTAAACTAGCTATAAGAAATGAAGATGGCCTGAAAACATTTGCAATTCCCTGTTAACAGTTCTAGATTCTGATGTATTTCAACAATCACATTTATAGGCTTTTTGGGTGAAATGGATGTCCAGTTCTGAGCTGCTTTGTTTGACTGTGAAGTTGCAGTCGAGTAAGCGAATGAACAATGTACTACATTTAAGGTTGACTTTTTAATTAGTTAAGACTTTTGCTGTTGTTCTGAACTGAAGGGAAAGGGAGTAAAGATTTTCAGTCAAATGGAAAATGTTGTGAAAGTGATTACTGCGCATGTAATTTAAGTTTCAGTTGTTGATTAAAATTGTTGGTTATTGTTTGCAAGGCTTGTTTGCTGTCAGCTCAGAGGTGTTTGATCACTGTAAACTGTACACACTCTGACGATTAATTTTGTATTTTATGCAGAAGCATAATTATTTCCATAAACTTAATATTGCTTTCTGGGTTTAGGAATGGGAGCTCTGCTTTTAGGCTTGGCCTAATTCATATACACATGTACATTGTACCAATGTTTAAAACATCAGGCATATTGTTTTGGAGAGGGGAGCATCCCAAAAATAACCTTTAGGGTCATCATGTGAAAAAAATGGCAAGCTGAGGGGAGTTTATAAATTTCCAAATGACACTCCCCCAAATCCCACCAGCCCCCTCCATCTGTTAAAAAATGAACCGTCCCTAAAGTAAAAAGAAAATAGCCCATTGAAAATCACATTGTCAGAGTCCCAAGATAAATTTTAATTTTAAATAAAACTTATTATAAAAATTCAGGCCCATGTTCATCTTCTAATGTCATTGAAAACAGTATTGAACACTTAATTTAAGGACATAATGGATGCATAATTATTCCAAATTTCAGGCCGTCCTTTCGTATATACGAGCAGGGCTTATGAAAGTTTAATTAGCGTTTGCCACATAACTATAACGAAAACAAATTCACTACTAACTGATTGGCAGAAAGCAAATCCCCTAAATTAGGCTATGCAAACCAGGTAATATCCACTGTACTGGGTGCTGGCCTCCAGACAACAACTACATGTACATGTGAGTCAAACACATTTTCATTAATGCAACCATATAATGTAGGGTTTCAAAGTACAGTACATGTTTATCCTTATAGTACTATTTTATCCTTGAGGATTCAAATTTACCCTTTTGCTATTATGAACATATAATTATAAACCAAGTTACTACAGGAAGATTACTGACAGCCCCCTTTCTTCCTAGCAGTTACTGCAATTAAGTTAATTTTGGGCAAAACAAAGAATAATTATTTCACCGACAAAAGTTATTCTGCATAAAAATTACACTGAAGACTCGCATTCACTAACCCAAATTAAGCCAAATTTGTTCCTTCATTAAAGTTGCAAACACTTCTCGGCTACTTAACAATTTTGAAAGCTCTAATATAGGCCACTTGTCTTTCTGTTTTCTTACCTAAACAGTGCTTCATAGTTGTTGGTCTAACAGTGTCAACCACATGATTATATTGTTTGTAAAGAACCTACGTTTCAAGCTTATCACTTGCTAAAAGAACAGCTACAAGCTCCATTATAACAACTCCTCAAAGAGTGTCCAGTGTACTGTCACTGTTCCACCTGCTTTGAATTCAGTAAAAAACTTTCCAATTAACCTGTCTGTTGAACTGTCATG
Organism: Montipora foliosa; assembly: GCF_036669935.1. NCBI lineage: Eukaryota > Metazoa > Cnidaria > Anthozoa > Scleractinia > Acroporidae > Montipora > Montipora foliosa. The sequence continues at coordinate 37,076,834 of NC_090869.1, forward strand.
ATGTCACCGCTTTCGAGAGGAACATGTGATTGGTGCAGAGCCTGACGATGGCTTCTTGCCTCTAATATTATTGCAGTTTATACACTGACAATACATATTACACCCCATCACATTTTGGAAACACTTGCAAATTAACTCCCCATAAGCAAGATATAAATTGGATTGTCACTTAGAGTCCTACATATCTTGGGCAAATTGGCAAAACTGGGAAGTTTAACATTGCTGTGACAACCACAGTTGAGATGCGCAATGCATTGGAGGCAGCAAGTGGCACAGAATTTCCAAGTTCTGATGCAAAGTGGCCATCCTGTAAAAATGCACTAATTTGCTTCTGCTTTATAATCTTGTTTTGAAGTGAGGAAAGGCGCATTGAAAGAGGGATTTGCAAGCCACTCATCCACAATGGTTTGTTGTAGTGCTGTAGCCATTTGTGTAATATATATGTGTTCGCACCTTTCATTAAACCTAAATTTTCCATATATATAGCTGTATGTGCCTTTGTTTTAGCGTTTAAAGTGCCTTTTGCCAACGGCTGCTGTATCATAGTTGCCAAAGATACAATTTCCGTCACCAGGAATTTTGATTCATTGCAAATTGTTTAAATGAAGAAATGCATCAGGATCTGTTCCACTGTACTGAGTACTACATGTACAGTATTACTTTCTAAAATAATTAGCCACAATTAAGGATAGTATGCATAGTCTCGAATTCTCCCAACTCCCTGTTGTGTTTAGATGAGGCTATGTATAAACTTGGAAAAAGTACTTCATTGCTTATATAACTGTCTAACGCTACACGATTTTACTCGTCAATGGCAGTCCCCTCAGGCCTTAAAGGGTTTATTTTAAGGAAATGAGTTTTAAAGTATATGTAATGAGATTTGAGTGTTACGAAAACTAAGACCTAATTAAGACCTAAGACCCTTTGTAAACAGTGGAAATTACGGGAAAGCAACCTGGGAAAACTTACCACTAGTCAGAGATTTGGGTGCTGGATGTTGTCTTCTCACGTCGCTTAATTTAAACAGACACTTGTAACGCCATGTCATGATAAGCCCAAATGTTGCATGACATAAAAAAAAGTGACATTTATTGGCAAGGAAACTAAAGATAGGGTCTTTTGGATAACAAGAAACTCAGTCTGTTAACCCTTTGGTTATAACAAGAGTCCACATCTTGGTTGAAACCACTAAAAATGTGATATATGCATTTTTTTGTCAGTACACATCTTCCAGTTTCAAAACAAGTCAACAATTCAGCTGTAAGTGACGCAAACAATAAACGGATGCCCGTAGATGGTCAATTTTGTTATGATGCCTGATAGGGTAATGAACAGTTTTACATGTAGGACATGAGTGATTTTCTGTAAGTTTTTCCACATTTGTCTCACTCACAAGCTTATGTCCCAGCTTATTACGATGAGGATACGAAATATCATCTGTT
>NC_090869.1:37083275-37093275 GCF_036669935.1 Montipora foliosa
TAGAACAAGGGAATTTTCATGCTTTCATCACTTGCAGTGCTAAATATCAAAGATCTAATTAGGTGCCAGGGAACTTTACGTACTGCACAGGGGCCCAAAGAGATAACACAATGGGACACTGTAGGCACTGAAAAACACTGACATAAATAATGCACTTACACTGAAAAATGACGGATGGTTTCGACATCAGGTCCAACAAGGATTTCGAACAAGCTTCAGAGATGGCATCAAGGTTCGATGTAGTTCTGTTTAGTGAGATGGGCAAAGCAAATTGATCCACTTTTGAATTGACGCCACCGAATTCCCGGATCGCGCTCGGGGGCAGCGATCTTGTCGGCTCAGTGAGAAAAAAGAGAAGTAAAGCCACAAAATGACGCCAAGACATCGCAGTAACTCAGCTCGACTAGTCCACAGTTTCTTTAGAAACTACCTCCTTCAGTCCTTGATGACATTGCAAACACCGGTTCAACCACGTGACTTATGAGTTTCTCAGTGGTAGGGATAGGTGCGCATCAGGGGTAGTGTCCTCCCATGTGCGAATTTTTTTTTGTTTGGGCCATAAGATCTGTGATACACGGACAAATTGTCATCAAAATACGGACACCAAATTTTGTACATGAAGCTCCCCACAATGAAATCACCTCATACGTGCTTTATCATCTACAGCCGTCGCTCTTCCAGACTATTCCCTTCACCATTTTGCGACACCCAAAATAAGAAATTGCAAAATAGGCCGCTGTATGAAATCAGTCATGTGAAACACTTCTTCTGAGATTGGTAAAAAATAGGCTATCAGTTTTTGTTTTTTGCATGACTGAACGCAAACTATGGCGCGAACTATATCCAAAAGCTTACGTAAACTTTTTTTAACCTGCCCCTACCCCAGACAAGGAGAATTAGGTCGTGTGACAATCACGAAAACTAAGTTGGTTCTTTTTTAGCAAAGCTGCGTACTAGGATGTCTAAGCTTCATTTTGTTACTTTTTCCCTCTTTTTGGTCATTGAGTCGACAAGATCGCTTCCTCCAAGCGTTAGTCGGCGGCAATTCACTGGCCTTGATTCAAAAACGGATCGGTTTGTTTCGCCGGTCTTTCCAAAGGAAACAACCCTGGATTCTGTCGATCGCATGTCTGAGAAATGTTTGAAAGCTTTCAGTGGCCTGGATGCGTTCTCTGTTTTCCAGTGTAAGTACAATGTGTTTTTCAGTGTTAATGCTACCCACTGCTGATATGTCCCTAGTTATCCGACTGTAAATATGCCTGGCAAAACTTACGAAGTAGCCTCTGAGTAATACATAATTGATAAGCAAATGCATGCACACTCTTGGCTTAGCATGTAAAAGCCTGTAAAATTTGGTACAAATGCACTCACGCCTACCATGTGCCGAAGAATAGAATGTCAGCCGAATCAGTGAAGTATCGCAAGTTCTTTGGCAACTAATACGCGTGGAAAATGTCTTAATTTCGATTGGCCAAGGGAAATGCAGTTTTCGCGAAAAAAGAGAGGCAATTCAATCAGAAAAGAAGTAAGCTTAATTCATTGCAAAAAGGGTAAGAAACCAAATATTTTGATCGGCTAGTGATGAAAGAAAGTCACATAGAGCCAATCAAATGCATGTGAGCTCTCTGGATATGTGATTGATGACACGCAGGTGATCAGTTGCTTCTGAATGATACCAATGAGCTGTCTTCCAATAGTTTCTCATGCAATTTGAAACAATTTTTTTGTCAAAAATTGAACGAGCCCACTCATTTATTCTAAAAATTAAAATGTGATTACCTGCACTAAATTAGGCCTGGGCATCGATGGCAATCAAATTCATTTGCCAAAATGTTGGAATCCCAGTTCAGAGAAAAAGAAAATACATCATGATTTATCATGCACCGGTGGCTCAGTTGGTTGAGCACCGGGCTGTCACGCGGGAGGTCGTGAGTTCAACTCCGGCCGGGACCAACACTCAGGGTCTTTAAATAACTGAGGAGAAAGTGCTACCTTTGTAATTACATCTGCAAATGGTTAGGCTCTGTAGTCTTCTCGTATAAGGCCGATAAGCCGGAGGTCCCGTCTCACAACCCTTCAATGTTCATAATCCTGTGGGACGTAAAAGAACCCGCACACTTGTCGCAAAGAGTAGGGCATGTAGTTCCCGGTGTTGTGGTCTGTCTTCATGGTTGGGAGGGTAAATGCTCGGAGATATTAGCTACACCAAGCTACTCTAAAAATCCGAGGGTAAATAAAGATGTATGATATGATATGATATGATAAGAAAACAAGAGGTCAACCCTATAACATTTAAGTAGGCTCGTCTCTTGGTCATGAACACATTTCGCCCGAACCAATTCAGATGTTTGTTCAAAGGAGCCTTCATTCAATCTTTCAAACATTGCCAACTTATCGAATATCAAAGGATGCTGACAAAAAAACAAGGTTTCGGCTATCCTCAATGGGAAGGGGCCACTTAAATGTCCAAAAATGTAGGTAATTAGATGAAATGTCCAATTTTTATGTCCAAAACGAAGTATCCTATAAGCCTGGTTTCCATATGATCATCTGAATCGTCCCGATCGCCCCAGTCGTTTCAAATAATGTTCAGAGGTGATCGGGGCGATTATATGAAAACAGTACGCTGGGCGACTCAGACGACCTCGATCGCTTGCATAGAATTGTTCTACCGCCAACGATCGAGATCGTCTTATATTATGGAGACACCATCCAGGCGATCGCTGACTATACCTGGGCGACTGAGACAACCTCGATCGTCGGGATAGAACTGAGTTCTATCGAAACGATCGAGGTCCCAATCGTTAGCGATCGTCTGGGTACTGTTTCCATAATCATCCCGATCATATGGCTGATATGGAAACCAGGCTCGATCGTAGCCAGATCGTAAAGCCAGATCGTAAATGGCTTGAACCCAGCAGTCATAATTATCATAATTAAGTGAAGTACGATCATGCATCTGGGTGACTGTAATCCTGAGAAGGACTGTTTAGGATGACAAAACGGATGACATTGACTGACGTTTCGACAACCTGAGTGGAAGGCATCTTCAGATGGAAGTGATTTGTGTATTGTCAGTAGATGGTATAAACACTAGGTTAATTGTTTATGTCGATAGTCAACTCTCAGTTAAACCTTGCTGGGGCGGATCTACAACCTCGTTTAGGGCTTTTCCCTACCTTTGGGGGCCCCTCCTTGGCGGAGAAAAGCCCTGGGAACGAGGTTGGCAGAGCTAGGGAGGTTCGGCAGGTTCGATAGAAGAGATAAATTAAACCAGATTTACATGCAATTGCGAAAATTGCGAATTTTGCGAAATATAGCAAAAATCGTAAGAAAACTGAAAGGATAGAGAAGGCAAGTCTTTTTTTTAGCGATTTTTTGCGAAAAAGCGCAAAATTGTAAGAAACTGGAAAGATAGAGAAGACAAGTCCTCGACAAGACTCGCGATTTCTGCGATTTTGATGACTTTTAATTTGCGAAAATTGCGAATTTTGCAAAAATAAAAAATTAAAAATCGTAAAAAGTGAAAAGATAGAGAAGACGAGACCGCGACAAGACTCGCGATTTTTTGCGATTGTAAAGAGTTTTGCGAAAAATTGCAAAGATCATATAGGCGTGCGAACTTCATTCTGGAACAAAATATCGTCGCTCGCAACTACCTGTCCACACGCTTGACAAAAACGTGTTCTGCCGGCCAGTCAAAATTCAAAGGTTTGACAATCAAACTTCAAAGGTTACCCGCCAACTTTGGAAAGTTTTGGCGCCACTTCGCAAACGCTTCACAGGAAGCAAAGTCAGCAACACGTACGGGCATTTTGTCTTTAATTTTGCAGTTTTGAACACCTTGCTTGAAATTACTACCTAGTTTATTTACTGTAAACGCCATGTCTTTCCAAACGACAAATAAATCAGTAACGATCATTTGCGTAACTGGCGCCAAAACGTTTCCAAGTGGGTGGGTAAACTTTGAAGTTGTAGTGTCAAAACGTTGAATTTTGATTGGCCGGCAGAATATGTTTTTGTCACGCGTGTGGACACGTTAGTTGCAAGTGACTTAAGCACGTGACGGTATTGTGGTGTCGTGTTTGAGTGAATGTAAAAAGTGTGTCGTATTAATTAAATTACATCTGTTATGAAGATTTTCTTCTGCGAATTATAATCATGCTTGGTAATCTGTATTACTCCTGAAAGGAAAAAAAATTAAAAAGAGAATGAACTTCTGTGATATTGTTTATTTTAGGCAGTAGTTTGTAGACAGTTGCTTACAGAACGAGTTGGTATTTACATATCATGGTTCAGTGGTTACGCATTTGTCAAACCCGATACGTCTCGTAGTCATTAGTAACAGGTACTCGCTTCAAGCTCATCCTTGACAGCTCTATTGTGACTCCATACAATATGCACCAACATCACGAAAATGTGGATTCTTGTGGGAACTTTTTCAAGCTTATCTCTTTACAGTTCTATTGTTACTTATTAGAGCCCTATCTTATCTCCAGAGGAAGAAATTTCCCAATTTTCGATTCACTGCAAGAAGTGCGTAGTAATTGCAGTTTCTTTATCCGGATTTTATACCGTGAATTAGAATCTGGAAAGTTTGTAGCCTCTTGCTTTTGAACTAGTCCACTACAGAAGTACATGCATTGGCTATGCATTATATAGCTAAATGCGATGTTAGCGTTTTTCGCATATTGTGCAAAAATTGCCAAAATCGTGATCGGGGGCTTGTCTTCTCGATGTTTTCAGCCTTTATGAATTCAGCGATTCTACGGTAAATTGGCAATTTTTGAAAAGATTGTTGCTGCAACATGTAGCGGGGACAAAATCGTGTTAAGTGCACACTGAGGGGACATGTTGTAGGGATGCGTAGCAGGGACATGTAGGAGGGACCAAATCGCAGAGTTTACACACTTGTGAAAAAGTTGCCGGGACACGTTTCAGGGACACGTTGCAGCGACACATCCTCTCGTGTGTGCTGACACTTTTTCACTCGTGCGACATGGAATCTGTGCAAAATTTGTCCCCGCAACATGTCGCACGGAGTTCAACTTGTTGAACTTCATGGGACATGTCGCAGCGACAGAACTTTGCGTGAGACGCCATGATCATCGTATGCAAGGATATGCAACATGTCGCTGCAGCAAAAACTGATAATTGAGCCAATCAGACACTAGATCCAGCTCGCTTTGCGGTAGTGCATTTGGAAAAAGGATGGCGGCCGTTCACAGAGTAGTCCGTGCTCACGCTAGTAATTGGAATGACTTGGATAGAAACCGAAAACTAGTTGTTGTTTTGATGATGCTGCTCGATGATGAAGCTCCTACGATGCTGGAACGACAAGTCTGGTGCCGGCAATGGCTACTGCGACGTACCGAACGGGGAGCTTATCATACGATTTTCAAACGTAACAGTTGGCAGTTGAAGACACGCCTGGTTTTGCTGAATACATGAGGATGCCGCACGCTAAATTCGTCGCTTTGGTAGAAGCAGTTGCACCGGTCATAAAGAAACAGGAAACATGTATGAGAGAATCTATACAACCAAGCGAGAGTAGCCCTTGCAATCAGGTACCTTGCGTCGCTATTTATCGTGTCTTCGGAAAAGAGTATTTGAAAACACCAAATACAAGTGATAAATGGAATGAAATTGCGCAGTTATTTTACTCCAAGTGCAACATGATTCCAAACATTATTGGAGCAATTGACGGGAAAAGGATCCTTATCCAAAAGCCATACAGGACTATAAAGGAAACGAGAGCATAATAGCATTGGTTATGGCTGGATCAGAGTATGAGTGTCTATTTGTCGATGAAGGGACAAACGGACGAATCCCAGACGGCCATACATGGCATCGTTGCTCTCTAAAGCCCTGGAGAGCTGTGACAACCCTTTGAATGTACCTTCCCTTCGCCCACTGCCAGGGGCTGCTGCAGCCTTCCCTTTGTCCAAACACATGCTTAAGCCCTACCCAAGAAGAAATCTGACGGTCGAGGAAAGGATAGCCAACTACCGCATTTCGAGAGGGCGAAGAATATCTGAGAACATTCTCGGTATTCTGGGAAATAGATGGCGCAGGTTTCGGGCTTCCTTTTTGCTGCACCCCGAAAAGATGCAGCAAATCACTATGGCTATACTTACGCTTCATAACTGGCTACGAAACGATAGAGCAAGTCGCAGCATCTACTGTCCTCCGACACTGATCGACAGAGAAGATCCGAATACACGGGAGCTTTTTCCCGGGTCTTGGAGAGATGATCTTCTTCCCGAGTCTCTGCTGCCATTCCAGCCAGCTTTGGTTCACAACTACACCAGTGAAGCTAAAGAAATGCGTCAGGAGTTCACACGGTGGTTTAGTGACGAGGGAGATGTTGAATGGCAGCGAAGAATGTGTGGACCGTAAACTGAATTTCAATACACTTGCAAGCAAGTGATATAGTCACTGAAGTTACAGCTTGTGGCTAAAATGTGGTACTCCTTGCACTGTCAGCTTGATGACCTAACATAGAGCTTCACTTTCCTCACCAAAAGTAGAGAAAACTGGCATTTATTGGCCACAAGTGTTAAGACCCTAAATTAAAAAAATTGGCTCCTGAGCTTAAAGTACCGTTTAAACACAATTTCTACTGTAACCGTAGACAAAACAGAACTGTCCACAGCAAAACGGATGCAGTGTTTAGTCACAAGAAGCATGACATTGATCATGCTTAATAACACGCTACAATTAAGACGTTCCTTCGATCAGTTTTAATGACTATGTTTTGACACAATTTCCTTGCACAGTTTGTCAAAATGAGTTCAATGTTAATAGTGTTGTGTTTTCATAAGGAATGTTTGCAAAGTTAAGTCCTTGTAAGTTGTTTGAAAGGGAAGGGATAAGGGTACATGTAGTTGAAGAAACGTTGCATTTTAAGGACTGTGAGGTTAAAATTCATCAAGGGTTTCCGCGCCTATTTCTAGGAAAATTAAATGGTGGATTCAAAAGACCAAACATTTATTAAAGCAATGACAAAAGTTTAAAAGACCAACAAATCCTCAGTTTCACTTCTGCAATCTGGGACAACCCATTTAAAAACAGATTAGCAGTGCCTAAGTTACAATGTGAAAATTTTGTTATATTTTAAAATGGAATAAACGGCAAATTGAATTCAACCTAGGTTGGTTTTTAACATCCTCGTCTCTTATTCATGATTTGAAACAATGGAAATTAAAAATCACCTGAGATTCACTACAAAGTATGTCAAGGTGATGATGTTCACAATCAGACATTGCTCAGTGATACATGAAAAACGTCCTAAAATTTGTGTTATCTGGCAGCTCAACTGAATCAAAAACAAGTCCCTCAAGAAAGGATTTAATGAACTTCAATTCTCTCTTTGTTTCAACAAGCCTTAACAAAGGAAGAGAATGGGAATAAACACTGTGCTAGGCGTATACATTTACTGGCATGTTCACCCAAGGTCATGATAACTTCTTCCTTCATTATTTTGAAATGCCAGAGGAGAGTATGAGCGAAACTGATCTGTAGCATTCAAAGGCTGACTGGGTGATTACTACTGGCAGAACTAGCACTGGCTGGTCTCCCATAGTTTTCAACATAACCAACAGTTGTATGTTGAGGAAAACTACGAGGGCAAGTCTGCTTGCTCAATGCCATCTTTCTCTTCCATGTCATAAAGCACAGCAGAAATTAATTTCTTGGCTCGGCGAAATTGACCAGGAGTTAATTTGGCCAAAGTCAAGGCAACATAATTAAGAAAGGCCACTGACACACTTTTTCAACTAGTGGTGTTTACGAGACAGATGGAGGTGGAGTGCTGATTTCATCTACAGCTCGAGCCAATAGCTCCAGCTTTTTGTCCTCCCTTTCGTCTCTTTGAGCCACTCTTGATCTTTTCCTAGATTTTGCCTCTGGTTGGTGCATTATTGAATCCACAGTGGCATCTGTGTCATCACAAATTGAATCGAGGAAGTGTAGTTGAGCTTTGGAGTTTTCCTGTTTGTAAATCTTGGCCAAACTCTTCCATTATTGAACAATTTCTTCACAAGTGAGCTTCTCCAAAAGGTCCTTGTTGGCATTGGTGTGGTACTCTGCTGCATTGTGATCCCACAAGGTGGGATTTCCTTGATAGTATGAAATGAGTGTTTCTGAAAAAGAAATACGTGCATGTTTCTTTATCAATATTTAACTTTTATGTTTTATCAAAATAAAATTTAGCAGATCTTCACTTTGAAAAATAGTACAATGTTTACCTATTTGTTCACTTGACCACTCGCCCTGACTTTCATTTGCCTCTGACAATTCCAGTGACGACCGCAGGAATTCCAGGTCTCCCCAAAACGTCCACTTTACTTCATACTCTGGATCGTCTTTCCGCTTTTTCATGTATCTCAATACGGTGCTTCGCAAGCTATGCCACCTTGATTTAATCTCTCTTAGGCCTCTTGGTGGCTGTGTGTTTCCGAATCGGGCTTTCAATGTTACCATTGCTTTCTTTGTTTTTCCTCTTTTGACGTTGTCTTTCAGGCGCTTATCCCATATTTCCTTGAAATGCGAAATAAGCATACGAGTCTGGCTTGCATTCCACGAGTTCTGGTTGGTATCATCGGCAGGATCACCCAACTGGTGTTCTTCAATTGATTCATCACCGAGGGCCGCCATCTTCTTTCCACATATAAGTGACCAATGCATTGTGGCCTTAATTTCTTAAACTCTCGCCATTACTGCGGTTGTTTCACGCGAGGAGGCATGTCCCTGCAACATTTACCAGAGACATGTTCCAGCTACATTTTCGTGTGTGTGTGCAAGTCTTAATCCCTTCCCTGACTCATGTCCTTGCTACACGTCCCGGTTACATGACCGCTGATATGTACAATTTATAATATGTCGCTGCTACGTGTTGCAGCAACATGTTCCTGCAACATGTCCCCTCGTGTGGGCCCACCTTTAAGGCCTGGCCAAACGCTCGCAACATTTCAACGCAACATCTTCCAACATTGTTGAGCACAACATTTGGCCACCCTGTTGCGATATGTTGCGTGCGTTTGGCCAGTCCATTCACCACATGTTGCAAGATGTTGCGTTCAAATGTTGCGATAAGTGCGATCGAACACCCTAAATTAAAAAACTGCTGCTCAATATTTAAATCTAGAACGTTTTCTCCATAATAAAACAAATAAAGTTTTGTTTTACCGTGAATGTGGCTCTTTTAATAATATTGCCTTCTTTTCTGCGAATTGCCTGCGCTATGCCAGTTACTTTAGCTCACATCGAGCAAGTAAACAGTGCTTTGAAGACTGTCAGGCTTGGCTCTGATGAACTTTCACTACGAAAAGCCCGTTGACTACGATGCTGTGGTTCAGCGGAAAGATACCCCAGAACAATGCTTGTTGTTAATTGAAGATTGCGTCTTTGACGAATTTAACACAAAATTGAAAAAAGATAAAATGCAATATATTCTTATCATAGTTTTATAAATGCTAACTTGCATCGTTTTTATGCAATTTTGTTGTATTTCGAAGAAAAAAGAATTTCAGATTTTTAGTGGCTTTGAAAGACGGGAAAATAACCGAGCAATGAAGTGGAATGGGTTCAATTCCAAGTTGACGTCACAAACCGCTTTGCCTTCAGAAAGTTCTTTGAAGTTAATTTGTGACGTCAACGCGGTATCGAGCCCATTCTCCTTTATTGCTCAGTTGTTGAATGATCGTAGTATTACCACTTTTTCCCGACTTTCAAAGAGAATTAAAAAGTTATTATGTCACTCAAAAGGTTCTTCAAACAACATGATGTATTTGGGATGATTTCGGAGAAAAAAATAAAGATGGAATGTGATTTGAAGTGATAAGCACGTTAGACATCAATTGATGTACTTAACATTACAATCGCAACGAAGTTACTGTTATAAGATGTAATTCTACATGTATACAGTCACATCATTTACAGTTACTTAACAATCACATTAATAATGCTAGCTATATTTGTTAAGTACCCATAAATATAT
>NC_090869.1:37098275-37110775 GCF_036669935.1 Montipora foliosa
CTCCATCACCTCATTCAGAACTTCCCATTTGCTCCACCATCTGGTATTGGACTGAAGTCGCATCGCTGTCCCAGTTCTTGTTTTCCACAAAAGCAGTGCAACTGGATTAAAAGAAAACATTGCATTCCAACACCTAGGACACTAAATGCAAAGTGCTTGCCAACATTGTCAATCGTGCGAGAAAAACATGTCACATTAAGAATGTTGGGAAAGAAAAACTTGACTTGACGCAACCCAGCTCCGTTTACTGATGCGCCATCTCGCATTGCTGCTAGAAGCTGGTTTGGTTGAATTCCATACACTACAGCCAGGCATTAAATTAATCTCTGAGCAAGCTCTTCTGCATTTATGCTCTTGGCTAGGATCGCTAACTTGACAAGCCTCTGCTGTATATGCCATTCGCTGTCAATGAAGCTCACAGTAATTGCTAACGCTTCTCCGAGCCTGGTGCTCCCATCACAGATTACAGAAAAACATGCTGCGATAGGCAGCTATTTCTGATTTAAGAGAATCTATCTCCTTCTGACGAATCAAGGAAATGAATTTCGCCAGATGGGTGCGAGATGTTAAGCGATGACCATATTTTTCAAGAAATTGCCGCAGACTTTCGACTTTTGAAAGGGGAATACCCGCCTTCAGTAAAGGTTCCACAACGTCGTAGCGATAGAGTCTCATGTCCTCAGGTAATGTTGATCCTTTTGCTCCCCCACGTGTTTTTCCTTGAAGATCCTTGATATTTTGACCTTTCTTCTTGGTTTTCTTGATGTTCTCCAGTGATTTGATATGCTTCGCGAATGATACATGCTTCTTGACAGAGCTCTTCTTTTTTGAGAGAGTTTCTTTGCAGGCGTCACATCTAAGATTTCCTGACACCACGGTTAGACACATTTGGATTGACTGAACCGCGCACGTTTCTCTTCTTTTCTTCTGGATTAGCTTTTCCCTAGCTCCAGGACTTAGTCTAGCTGCTATTTCTAGAGGATCTGAATATTCATCATGGTCACTCGAGCATCACCCTGCAAGCAGAGCCTCCTTTCGTCTTTTTCTTTGCTGAGGAGGACAAAAGTAGGCTCTGCCCGAATCGCGTCAACTCTTTGAAGCCGCTGCAGCCCGAACGTCTGGACTAGTCAATCTTGTTTTCTCTCATCAAACCGGTTTTTCCAGTGCGAGCGTCCGTTGTTTGACAAAACCGATGGTTATAATTGAGCCCGATGTACCATGAAAAACCAGATGGCGATGAGATCTGGCATAGTAGGCTTGGGTTCGAGACTGTATCCTGGCAACATGCAGCGCATATTCAATAAAGATCTTACTCGATTCATGCAGAGCCTTTCTCGAGAACGCCAAAATCGAGCAAGCAAAAGAAAGGCTCTGCTAGCACGGTGCTCGAGCATGGACTATCGTTCAGCTCCACCATTTTAATTTTTTTTTACCATATCCGCTGACCCTTGCATGTAAAACTACCACAGCCACTAGCCACTAGCCACTAGCCGTATTCTCCAGAGCAGGGATAGTGTCAGCTAGTGTATAAATGTTGTTTGCAAAAGGTATGTCATGATGAAAGCAACCAATGTCCAATATCAGAACTTTACTAGGCGCTTTGAAGTTGTGAAATGTTTTAAAAAGCAAGAAACCTGTTCAAAACAGAAGAAAGTTGCTCGAAATCCGAAAAGTTGCTCGAAATCAGAAAAGTAGCTCAAAAGTGGCAGAGCAACTTATGGACAGCCCTAGAATGTTCGGCAATTTTCCTTGGCGGGAAACCGCGTGGCAGCGTTGCATTTGGCAACCCGCGTTTTTTTGGCGGGAAATCACGTTGGGGACGAGCAACGGGATCAAGAGCAGAAAATCGAAGAAAAGCGAATAAACATGAGAGAAGTGGCGACGATTAGCCTTCAGGTAATGTTTTCCTTCTTAATATAATTATGCCTCGCTGCCTCGCATGTTTTGTTAAGCTCACTAAAAACGAAGAAGGCCTGAAAACGGATGCAATTCCTTGTTGCCAGAGATTCTGACATATAATATTGGAACCATCACATTTACAGGTCTTTTGTGTGAAATGGATGTCCATTCGTGAGCTGAATATTGTTCGACTTTGAAATTGCAGTGGAGTAAGCGAATTTACTACGCTTTAGGTTGACTTTTAAATAAGAAAGATTTTTGCTGTTGTTCTAAACTGCAGACAGAGGGAATAAAGATTGTCAGTCAAACGGAAAAAGTTGTGAAAGATATTGCTGTGCATGTAATTTTCAGTTGTAGTTGTTGATTTAAATTGTTGGTTATTGTTTGCCCAGGCTTGTTTGTTTACTGCTGTCAGCTCAGAGGTGTTTGATCTGTTTCACCACTGTAAACCGTATACAGTAATGACGATTAATTTTGTACTTTATGCATAAGCATAATTATTTCCATGTACACTATATTGCTCTCTGGGGTTAGAAACGGGAGTTCCGCTTTTAGGCTTTGCTAAATCTATATATTACAAAAGTTTCATTGAAGACGACACCGAAGAGCCGACGACGATTGTTCTTTAGGAGGGACATTCGACAGACAAATCCGACGATAGGGTAGGGCATTTGAACACCATTTTGGCCCGAGGGGGCCAGGATTTGCCGGGGGAGTGGGGAGTGTTGAAGTTTCCAGTTGATTGGCGCACAAGGCAATTTAAACAAATGTACCGCGTGGAATCTAAAGGGTTTGAAAGAAATCAAACGAAGGGCACGTTTTTGCAGAACCAAAATTTTTTCCAAATTTCTCCAAGCAGCTTGGCCCCTTGGTAGAAATAAATGTGATATGATGCGTCCAAGATAAGTTTGAATCAATAACGACACCAAGGTAACATTAGGCACATTAGGGAGTTTAAGATCTACGACGCGACGGCAACGAAAACGTCACAAATTTAACGAGAAATAACAATAGCTTTGCACGCTCTGCACGTGAGTTTTTCATTTTTGGACATTTCTTTCACGTTTTCGGCAAATCTGCGAACTGACCAATAGGCCATTTTCGATATATTAAATATTCAGCTTGAAAGTGAGGCAGTGAGGACAAAGACAATAGAAACACATGGGAATTAATGTGAAAATATTTACATATCATCCACTTTCCTTGCCTTTGTCCTCACTGACTCGTTATCAAGCTGAATTTTAATATATCGAAAAAGGCCTATTCTCAAGTTTTACGGAGAAAGTGAACACAAGGCAGCGAATTTGAATTTTCTGTTTTAGCTTCAACACCGCACCTCCTAATTCAATTCCTGGAATGTTGCGCTAGTCTATAGTAGTTAGACAAACCGACATAATGACGGAAAAGATTAATAAACCTGAACTTGCAATTTTAAATGACGTTTTCGTTACCGTCGCGTCGTAGATCTTAAACACTGTATTAGGAATCTTTAGCAACGACGACGGCAACGGCAACGAGAACGTCGTCGTTAAATGTGAATTCGCGTTATTGTAATCGCTTCGCGACTATTCCAAGCATTTTAATGTGCCAGAGGTGTGGCAAACCCTCAAGAACGAAACTAGAATGAACGACGTTCAATGTAAGAGAGGAAATGAAAATTTATCCTCAAGCGCTGACGTTCTCCCTAAAACCTCAAATTTTGTTATTTCACGTTGTTGTTTTGCTGACGACGGCAAAGAAATAGACAAAAATGAAAAGATGCACGTGCAGAGCGTGCAATGCTATTGCTTTTGCACACTAAATATGCAAATTTGTGACGTTCTCGTTGCCGTCGCCGTTGTCGTTGCTAAAGCTCAAAATTCTTTTCTTTTAGAACGCGTTCGTATACATGTAGAATGAGTTCCCCTTAACGTTTTACCGGCTTCTCGTTCGTGAGAACAGCAAAAAGAAAAAAAAAACAGAAAAGAAAGCCGCCTAATTGCCTCTTCCTGACAACTTGATAATAAACACGAGCACAACTCGGTCTCAGTTAAATTTTAATAGCACCTCTCTTTCAATAAAACCTTTTGACATCATTGCAGCTAACTGATTGTCAGCACGAGGAATTCGTGTGTCGATGCTCTAAATCTGTTCTTGCTCCTTCAGTGTTACAGAAAATGTACAATGGCCTTTGGACGAAGAGTAATTATAGTTTAAATTCAACTGGCAAGTTTGAGGTTGATTACTTTTCGAAAATATTAAGAAACAAACATTCTGGAAGCGAAGCTTGCCGTTGATCTGTGGGTATAGGCGAAAGCTAGGAATGGTGGATTGGCGGAGTACTTAAACATGAAACACCGGATTACTCAAATACGGAACCGCGGAACGGTATTTAAAAAAAAACACGTTGTGTACTTGTGATGAGATCCTATCGCAAAGTGAATCCTACCACTTTTTCTCTGGGTTTTGACTGTGGCTAAGGCAGAGGGAATTGACACTAAAAGAATTTATACTCTAATCACCCTGAAACGATTATAAAATATTTTGTAACTAATCTTTAATAAACATAAACACAGCATCAGGGGCGGGCATCTCGTTTATTGACATAGCGAGCGTTTTCAACATACCATAGAGAAAATTACATAAGTGAATAAGCAAATAAAGTCAAAGTTGAAAGAGATGCCTTTGAGTGGCTCTTGCATAACTTTCAAAATCCTACGTAACCTAGAAAACCCCTAGGGGTTCAACATACCTGCGAGCATGCCTAAAATACTTCTACAATTAACACGAATCTGAACATACTCCATTGTCATTAGCGAAGCGTTACAAAATATATGCAAAGAGAGGTTGAAAGGCATAGTAAGAGGAACAACAATAGCAAGGAAACAATGACAGCTGTTTTACCTTACCAGCTCCATGGTTGCCTGGTAATTTTCATAATTATCCAAATGGCGGGAATATTACCATAATGTTCTAGGTGGTGTGAGAATTTTAATTGTTATTGTTGGTTACATGATAGTGAATCCAAACAAAGAGAGTACAGTGAATCAGTATGCAATAAGATCGTCCAGGATGAAATTAACACCGGGTCTAATAAAAACCATTTAAAGTGCTACTACGATGAAACAATCGGCTCTCCTTTTTCTTCACATTGCGAAAGTAGTTGCGTTGATTGCTCAATAGGCGAATTTTTTGGTAGCAATTTCAAGAGGTAGAGTATTTATATTGAACTCCACCTTTTTAACTTAACAGTCCGCCATTACTTGGTGCGGTTCCCACTAATAAACTTTCAGTGATCTGGATTGACGAGAAAATGACGTTATCTACTCATTTGCTTAAAAATGCAGTGTGTGAATGCGGCTTAATAAGTATGCAGCACGAGAGTTTTTGGCTTTCAGGTTGTCAAATTCGTGTTCTGCATACTAATTAAACCATACACACGCTGCATTTTTAAGCAATTGAGTAAATGGCGTCACTTTCTCCTTGATTCAGATCACTGAAAGCTTATCAGTCGAAACTGCACCAAGTAATGGCGGACCGTTAAATAAAAAGTGGAGTTCAAATAAAGGGTCTTCTTCTTGAAATTAGTACAAACAATCCCGCCTATTGAGCAATCAACGCAAATACTTTCGAAATGTGGAGAAAAACGAGAGCTGATTTTTTCATCGCAGTAGCACTTTAAGCAATTTTGTCACAAAGTGAACAAAACCCCTTTGTCACGAAGTCGTCTTTTTTAAGGTTAAAAATGTCGTAAACATGCTTTGGGACACTTTTTAGCAAAGACAAAATAGGGATCCATGGACCGGGTCCTTAGAAGTTGTTCATGGACACGGTCCAAAGGGGTGTCACAAAATTTAGCCAAATTCAGCGACTGGAAACTGGCAACCAAATCAAGTGTAACATAAAAATAGCTACTTAGAACATTGAAAGAAAGCTTGAATAAGACAGCTTGCAAATACAGTGGAGGCAGGGATGTTGCAAAACTGAAGAAGATTAAGATGGATTGTGATTGAGATTTTTGAAAACTGTTCTGCCTAACAGTTTTCAAAGTTATCTCTGTTGTTTGTAACTTTAATTATGTATGCTTGACAGACCGTGTTTTCGTGATAAGGCCTGGGGAAATCACCCTACGCTAATCTTTAAGCTAACATTGGTGAAATTGGCGCAAACGTCGAATAGTTTTAGCTTACAAAACTGTTTTTCCCTGGATCGGAGGTGAGCGATCCGAGTTGATCCGGTCTGACTTTTGTACTGTACCTGTCCCTTTCTAATCCATTTCTAGTATTCCTGCCAACCTTGAGGATAAAATGGGGCAAACACTCATCCCTTCATTGTGCCCATCCATCAAAGTGGACTACAGGACCCATTATCACTTTGTAAGTTATCCTTTTTTTATTTTTATTGTAATTAAATAATGATCCCAAATGTTGTATATTTCATTTATTTCGTAAAAGGAGGTGGTTATGAATTCAGCAAGGTCATCATGGTGGTAAATACTACCGAAATCACTAAACTGTTTACCCCGCAAAAAATGATCGATCGCATTTGAATTTCGACTTGCTCACGTGACCATTTGGAGCGCCCGGATTCGTGACGTGTCATTCTTGATGTGACCGAGGCTGTGGGAGAATATAAGAGAAACAAACCGCGGCAAACCGCGGCATGAGAGGAATGTGTACGAAGAACGTTTCACCTTTTGGAATAACCTGCGATCAAGCGTACTTTTCTTGAGACAGGGCGCTAAAAAGTACGCCTGATACAATTTCTTAACGAGTCGTCTGCCGCCCACCTGTCAAGAGGGATGTTATCATGTGTCATGCTATAAATGTGAGCCAATCAGATTTTACCGAAAATTACCTGCACGCTGCGATTCAAGCAAAGACGCGACAAAAACAAAATAGCACTCTGGCTTTGATTTCTGCAATCAAAGCTATTTCTGCAAATCCTGCTTGACAGTTGGTGCGGTTTCTCTGTTCAAACCATCAACGAACAAAGAATTTCGAGATAAAATGGCAGAAAAAGCCCGAATTTCTTCATGTCATCATCAGGCGCAATCAACAGTACAATAAACTTTATTTAAACTCGAATATTTGAGATGCCAATAAAAGATGCTATAAAAATAGATATGAGGAAAATGGACTTTGAGAAATTCTAGTTTTTCAGCAGCAGCTACTCAGCTATCATTTTGTTAGAAGTGTGTTCAGATTGTTCAGCGATTCCGTAAACAGTGTCGAATTTCTCTGTCAAGCTCGGCTGATTCCCCGAATGTGGCAGCCCTAAAGTTCTATTCGGTTCTTTTTGGATTCGCAACTTGTTGCTTCCGAATATATTCCAAAGGACTTGCCACAACTACAAACGTTTTCGAGTTGGTGGAAGAAGAACGATGTATTTTCTTCTAGAATGTTCGGGCCTGTATTAATAACACTATTGCGAAATCCCGTAGGAAGTACAACTGTAATGTCTTCTTTTACTCAAACCATTCTTCGGATGCGTTCTCTCCGCTCTTCCTGAAGTCGAAGCAACAGCTGCTGTAAACAGAGCCTAAACATCACTCGTGTTGAAATCCTTCTTGGCGGCCATAATTTCATCAGCTGTTAACCGATTTACAAGAAGTATTGCAATTCTGTAACCAATCGGAGCGAGGCTCCAAAAGCTCTATTGTTTTTCGGCCAATCAGAGTAAAGTCCAGATTCTGGACTACGAGCAGACGACTCGTTAAGAAATTGTATCAGGCGTACCTTTTCCCACCATGTCTAAGGAAAAGTACACCTGATCGCAGGTTACTTTTGGAAATGATATGTGGTCACTGACGGTTGAGCGGAGGGGGAGATGTTTCAACAGAGTTCTACCAGGGACTTTTTAGAGACGTAGGATTAACATACAAAATGAGTGGTCTTACAGTTTCAAAAATATGGAAGACGAGTTTTGTCAAACATGAAACCGAAAATTACTTCCATCGTCACACAGCTAAGGGTCAACCGAAAAAGCTGGAAGAACCAGAACTAGATTTACTGCAACTGCTGATAAAAAGCAGACCTTCGGTAACATACATGGCGAAGCTGGATACTTCGAGGTAGTGTAAAGATTTGCGCGCTTGGCCAAGATCGAAGAAAATAAAAATGTCGTACGCTCTCGAGGCAGTTCAATGTAAACACATGATGCTTTGTTGTTTCAAATTTCATGCTAGTAAAGGGCCGTTGGCAAAAGCCGGATCGGACCAGATCGCACCAGACCGGACTGGACCGGATCGGATCGGATAGAACCGAACCGGATCGGATCGGATTGACAAAACTCGGACCGGATCTATAACACCAGACAACGAGCTCAAATTCTGTGCTGTTCTCTCTTGCGTAGTCGTCTCCTCGTTTATTGAGACTCGTCGAAATGTTTTCTTTCCAAAGGTGATTACAGATTGCGAAGCGGAATTATGAAAGATACGATGTGACGAAGTGACGTCAATAAGCGAATTGACTGCGTACACAACGGTCTTCTTTCTCAAACATAAAAACTGACGACAATTCTTTACTTTACCCCTGTCCCTTCTAATTGCACAATAGCCTGATTTAGCAACAGAAAAGGGGACGTCATTTGACGAAAGGAGAGCCCACAGAATAGTTGGGATTCTACTCGACTAATATGGCCTAATATGGATATTTTGCTGCGCGTGCCATTGTCACCCTTGTTCCATACCAAGAAAACCTCAACCAAAAGTAGTGTAGTTTCCCATTTAGGTGTAAGGCATGTGAATAGAGCTTTTATTTTCCGTGGTACCATTCTTTACTAATGATCATTGTTTTGATCTTGTAGAGTTATTTGTGGCATCATAGCATATTTATGTCTTGTTGGAACTTTGGTCGACTTGTGCCTAATTCAACAGACTTGGAAATTTTGGTTTACACTGGAAAATGTTCGAAATGAAAGTCATCTGCCATCTAAAGAAAGACAGGATTGGGATGATGCGAATAATGAGTATACTCCATTGGTTCACTCAAACGTGCCTGATTCCAAATCAGAGCTGGTTTCTGATGTTCACTTAATACAGCCCAGTGTGCAAGAAAGAGGTAAAGTAACTGAGATCTTATGACTTTTTCCCCCTCAAAGTGATAAACGTAGGGTCCATGGCAGATACATGTACCTCAAGCTCAACGTATTTTGTTTAACAATACTGATCACAACATCCTGCTGTCAGAGGTACCACATGATCTTCCAGGGTGATCAACATCCGAGCACTATACTAGTCGCAAAATTCTTGCTATCTCCAATAAAATGTATTCTCATACCAATCGCAATATCATCATCACACTTCTCAAATTCGCTTATCACTCCCAAAGCCCCTACATCTACTGGAATAACAGTTATACCTTCTTCATCACCCACCTTTTGTTAATCATTCCATTCATTTACACCGCTAGATCCTTCAGTGTAATGATGTAAGATTTTTCAACCAGTATCCCTATACTCCATCTTACCCTGGGCACTTCCAGTTCAGGATTTTGTTTTGTCTGTTGAATCACCAGACGTTGTCCGTATTGTATGTCATTCTCTTTTGACCCATTTTCCTCTGATCGTAATTCCCTCAACGACTCTGTATCCTTTTTTCAATTATCCCAGATGTTTCTACAAAACCTTCACTCTCTTCAATATTTTGTTTCTCGTTACTGTCCACCTCCCCACTTAACTGTTAATAAACCCACTTCCGATCCTATTGGAACAATCAATTCATCCAGACCTATACTTATTGTTCATTTCTTCGTTCATATCATTATCTCTTAAAGACCCACCTCCAGGTCCGACAGGCATTGAGAAGCGTGGAACAATTTTCATATCTGAAGATCCTGCAAAAGCTGAAATTCATCCAATCAGATTTCTACGATAAGCAATGTGAATATCATTCCATAACAAAAACAAACGGTCGAAAAGCCTGTCGGTTGAAGGTGGGCCTTTTTTGGCCTGCAGTGTGAACGGACCAAGGCCATCTTGCCCCGCCCACATCCGGAAGGGTGGCCGCGATCGTCATCCTCAGTTCATTGTCAGGTGGAATGCAGCAAGTACTTGTTAAATTTCATGTCTCAGGTATTTCTTGCTTCACTATAAAGCCAACGTATACTATTTAACAATTAGACCCTTAGCCCTTGAGGGGGAAGGGTCTAATTGTTTTAGTATCACCCAACTAGTCGGACAGAAAAGGCAATAACAAAGTTAGCAAATGCAAGTTGAAGAAATGTTTATTTGGGAATAAAACGAAAGAAAGTGTCTCGCTTTTCGCTACTCGAGGAGTATTAATAATAGTCCTCTAGTAGCGTAGCCAATTGAAATGCAGGATTTGCATTAGTCCACTAGTTGGGTGATACTAAATCCTATAATTATAGAACTTTAATATATCCTAAGAATATTATATCAATACTAATTGGCTATAATATTGATATACCAGTATTGCTATGCCTTTCTTGAGACGCTTAAATGACTATGTAAAATTATGTTACTTAAATAAATTTAACCTAATGTCTGTTTCTTAAAATTAATGTCTTTCTTGTATGATTCTTATATGTGGACTTTAAATGTTCTAAAATTGCAATGTTTACTGTGCTTGAAATAACTGCTTTCTGCATTTTCTCTCTTCCCCACAAGTTTCTTCACTACACCCTCCATCGATCTCTTCAGACCATCCTCCGAGGACGACCATTTTAATGTTATGTTGTACCGTATATCCATGATATTGTTGTTAAATTTCCCATTGTAAGTATTTGTACCTGGAAGTTTTCTCATTGTCTCTTCTTTCATGCCTCCAATCCAAGGGCAGCTCATTTCCAGCATGATAACCCTTTTCTCGTGATGGCTGATTATTTGAACATCTACAGAATTTGCTTTCAATTCAATCTGTGTCTTCTCCGAATAATGGAACATCCCAGAATGCTTGATCCGCATTCTCGTTCTCTTATTTTGGTTTCTGGTAAACAGGGGAACACCAAGGTCATCTTTCTCTATTGTCCCGAAATCTCTGACAATTTCAAAAACACTATCTTCTGAGCTGCATTATGTCTCCACA
Organism: Montipora foliosa; assembly: GCF_036669935.1. Taxonomy (NCBI): domain Eukaryota; kingdom Metazoa; phylum Cnidaria; class Anthozoa; order Scleractinia; family Acroporidae; genus Montipora; species Montipora foliosa. Next base: position 37,109,200 of record NC_090869.1, read on the forward strand.
AATACTTACTCTGTGCCAGGGCCCAGCACCCATAAAGCAAATGGAGGACGGTTTCAGGGATTGCAGAGTCTACAGTACATCTCATTTGATGGGCTTGCTCGCGTCTTCTTCCCACAATAACTGACACGCGTGGGTAGTAATTGCTCCTACAATTCTGTCACTCCAGCTTCTCTGATAACTTCTTTAATATCATGTATTGCAAACCTGACTTCAGACTGTCTGAGTACAATATGTTACATTGTAACAGGGCGTCAAGTTCTATTTTTTCCTATTTTTTTCGCGTACTTCCTATTGTTTTCAAGAAATTCCTATGATTTCCCTATTTTTTAGGGTTTTACTTAGTACAGGGGGAATATTGTGATATATTTGGGATAAAATTCTCAATAAAATTGGTAAATTCTTCCAAAAAAAAAAAAAACGCGGAGAATAGACCGATTTCGTTATATTAAAATTCAGTCCTAAACAAAAGGCATCATATCTCGAGGCTCTCGGGAATAAGTATAAGGAGTTCCCCTATTCCCTGCAAACAAATAATTCAGCGACTCAGACAACTTTATTCTGGTGAAATAGGAAGCTGACCGCTGGTTTGCGATTAGAAGCGGTACAACCTGATGTGCCCTCGCTGCTAAGGCCATGACGCCAGTTCCATTTATTGAAATACTGGCACAAAGCAAAATGCATGATCTCCAGAAAATCGCACCTGCTGCCCGCCAGGGAAAAACCCCCCTCTTTCTGGGGAAAACCTGGCCCCTCCCACATGCAGATTCAGGTGTAAATGAACCATGAGGGAGTAAGGCGTTAAATTAATGTCAAAACCATTGAAACAAGCTGAATTCGCAGATAAAACAGCTACTAAACGTCGAGGGATCAAATGTTTGTACTCGCCTGAGGGGTTTTGCTAAAAGCAGGCCCAGCGGCCCGGCGGCTGTCAACTTTACCTCACAAGTGCTATAATTGAATTTGGTCAGCGGTTGTCCAACAGGTAAATATGGCGGCGATCTTCACTGATGTTCCCCGTTTTGCCGAGGAAAAACTTCGATGTAAGAATGATAATGGCAGAGAAATGGCAACTTATATACCTAAACTTGATTTGCACTTTCACGGATTCAGTGCTTGGGCAGCAGAGATCGTCCTTTTTTTTGTAAAATCATGGAGCGAAATTCGAACACTGAAGCATTTATCTGTTACAGGTAAGCCAAGCTGAAGCCGTTAAAAGAGGGTTTATTCTTGCTTCAATTGCCCTGTAATGCATTTAAATGTCTTTTTCGTTTATTTAGGGTTATTGTAGGTCTATCTGCTTGAGAAGTTGGTGCAACGCTCCCTGTTAACGAATCTTTCAATGTGCAGCCAAAACTTGGAGATCGCTGAAATTAGGCAACTTCAGAGAGCTATTAATATTCCATCAAGGACGGGCCGCAAGGTTTCTCTCCGTAATGACATTATGTATGGTACTTACTTTCCAACTGCGTTGGTTTCATTGAAAAAGACCGTCTCACTTTTTCATAAATAAGAGTTTGAAGTTGATCGGTGTTCGCGTGGCTGATCAGGCTCTATGATAGGGGTGCCTTTAAAGTCT
>NC_090869.1:37115775-37128275 GCF_036669935.1 Montipora foliosa
GGAAGGAACACTCCTGCTGTAACAGACACGCTTTACACCGATTACTTTGTTATGACTGTTTATTTTGAGGACCCAATTAGAATATTACATGAATTTCCTTTTACCTTTGCCCTATCTTCGCCATATATAAGCAGTTTCTACTTACCAGTTTGCGCTCTTTTGTCGCTGATCGATCTGTAACGGAGTTCTCTTAAGTTTTTTGTAGAAATTAAAGTTCAAGTTGCGTTTGAAGACTTGCGGTGCTCACAGACATTCGTCAAGCTAACTTTTAACAGTATTTTACTAAAATACTGTTAAAATTTGGCTTGACGAAGGCCTGTTCGCACAGATTTTTTAGCCAAATATTTTTGGATAAAATTGGTTTATTCTGTGTCATCGAAACAAACAACACTTTGTTTTTAGGTGTAACGTCATTTGTTTGGTTGATTAGTTGACAATCCCCTGGCACGGTTATTCTATGTCTTGGAACACTGTTTTTCTTGTGTTGGACTTCATTTTACTTTTAATTTTCCACAGGTTTTTTTGTGAGATTTCTACTGTGCTTCTCAATAACTCGTAACACCAGTAAGATTATGGATTGCTCAGTTCCCCCCGGTGCTATCACATCTGTCAATGGAGTGCGTGTTCTCAGCTTGTGGTGGATTATTTTGGGACATACATACACTGCTATTGTGACAAGCGGAATCCTGAGTAAGTTCAACACCCGCTTATAAGAACAAGTGGATTAAGAAGATCAAACTGAACTTTGGTCAATAAAGCACCCTATATAAGAACCAATTCAGTCTGATAAATAAAGCATGTACTTTTATAAAAAGAAAGAGGGTGGGAGAATAAGAAAGCAATCTAACTCATATTAAAGTACTATGGCTAGGAGAGGGGCCGTTGGTCTAGAGAACTCAGTAAGAAAATGTGAAAAAGTGTTAAAACTACTTGACAACTTGATGTTGAATTTTTATTCGTTGATGTTTACTTATATTAGTAATAGTATTTTTGTTTTACATTGTATGTTAATTAAATCTCCAGTATAATGTATAGTATTTCTGAAACAAATTTTAAGAACATTTTCAGGCTGATTTCCCACTATGCACCCGGTAAATAAGAACTTGATCAACCGGAGCCCCGAAATCATAGGTTCTTATATGAGTTTGGTACCGGATATTCTAAGAAGCATTTCATTGACCGTTAAACTAGCAGCTGCCAACGGGCATAATAGCTCAGTTGGTAGAGCAAGTGCAGTTCAATAAACCATTTTACAGTTCTGTGCTCAGTTAGCAGGCCTTTGAATAAAAGCGAGGCTGGAGTTGACCTTGCTTTGATACAACTCTCATTGCAGCTTTTCTTACGTAAATCATGTTGTTGTAAGGATAACGAGTTGCTATTTACATAAGAAAAGCAGTGAGGTTTGTATCAAAACAAGGTCAACTCCAGCCTCGCTTTTATTCAAAGGCCTGGTAACTGAGCACAGAACGATAAAATGGACTATTGCGTGGTCATGGGTTTGAGGCCTGTTCAAGCCAGGATTTTTTCCCAGCTTCCTTTGCAACAGCTGAGCTTTCTCAACTAAATAAAATTGAGATTTTCTAACTTTCATTGAACATCGATTCAACATTCCCTTTGTTTTCGAGAATATTGAGTGGAACATGCAGAACACGCCCCACGCACACATGCTCTCGACTTCGAGAGAGTCTGGTGTCTTGTTCTTAGTTTCCCGCAATCCAAGTGTTTGCTTCATTGTTAGCATGAAGTTAGAACCCTTTGATTCGTGCCTTCAACTACCCTGCTTGGCAGAGGTTAACTTTATAATAATTTCCTTTTAGCGAGAGAGAAGGGAAAACTCTGCACGAATCTCTTGGATATTCTGTCACGTATGCGCGACGTGACATCAATGCAATCACCTCTACTCTACTCTTCCGCCATTACACAGGCGTTAAAATTCAAACTGGTTGTAGCGGGTTTTAAACCTGTTAGGAGTTTTATTAGTCAGCTAAAGTTGTGGAAGACATCGAGGAGCTCCGTGCATAAGTTGCCTTTCCTTCTCGCTCGGGAGAGAAACCCAGGAAGCCAAGCTGGGTAAAAATTCAAAATTTTGGGTAAATGTTTAAGTTGCTGAATTGGCATTCAAATGAATTAATTGACATTTGAAAGGACTTGATAACCTATCCAATCAACTTGAGATATCGTTGTTGCATGCTTACGGGTAATTTCTGTAGAATTTATCTGTAACCTGGATAACAATCAACCTGCTTATTTTGCTTCAGATGACATTCTCCTTGGGCTGAACATTGTTCACCGGTTTACGTTTGGCACTATCTCTAATGCCTTCTTCGCTGTCGACAGTTTCTTTGTGTTAAGGTACAAGAGTCGTGTAAATGTGTTGGTCGCTTCATTAAAAGTTTACTAGCCGAAGCAAGCGTGAATTGCAGACCATTTTAGTTTGATTTTGTAGGCCAAAACCGTTCCGTTCCGTTCCTTTTCAGTTTCTTTTCCGCTAAAGGCTTCTAGTGGAATGTAAAAAAAAAAAAAAAGGAAAAAAAGAAGTGACCTTTCCAACGTAAACATTGGTCATTGAATGGGATAGAGTTAAACGGAAATTATGGCTGCCGTCAAGTTTTGTTCATTGGCTTCCTCGGGCGTCGAAAATATCTTGTACTCTTCACGTAGCAAATTGGAGTGGAGGCTCCGTGCTGTTGGCACGCCGGACTTCCACCCTAAGGGTCGCTGGTTCGCGGTCTAACTAGTTCTACCACTATGTTGTCTCCTTGCACAAGGAACTTTGCTGTACATTGTGTCTCCTCACCTCCGTGTAAGGATGGGTGCTAGGGACATACTAGGGACATGCTGTGTGTAACCTTGCGATGGCTACCATCCTGTCTACAGGGAAATAGTGCTACTCCCGGTTGCTTCATGCCACAGAAGCCGGGTTAAGCTTCGGCCGTGTTAACCCCAGAGGCTCATATTAAAGCGACTTTTTTTCCTTTTTTTGCCTTTTGTCTTCAAAAAGCAATGAACAATTTTACAACAAAAATTCTATTTGCACTCTGTCTTGTTTAGGTATAGTAGAGACATAGAGAATACTGGTTGCTTTATAGAATAACCAACCTTCATACTGGCGGAGTCAGACTGCCAATATGTCAACCACAAGAGACATTGGAGGTCTCTATTTGTGTGCGATATTTCGACAGATTAAGTTGTCTCATTAATATAAAATTATTTTGATTTGCATCCTTTTTTAGTGGTTTGCTTGTGGCATACCTTTCCTTCCGTCGCATGGAACAGAATGATGGGAAACTTCCGTTGTTCAAGTTCTACTTTCATCGATTTTGGAGGTATCAAACGTGTTTACGATGTATGCTTTCATTTATTCTTGTGAGAGATTGTACGCAATGTTCTTTAGTATCAGAGGATAAAAGATCGTGTAAACTATTCTTGAATTGCAAAAAAATGTATTTTCACAAAGTGGTGCGAAACTGTGGAAGAAGACGCCAACCTGTTTTTGAGACTTACCGATGCATGAACTCATTAATTTTAAGAAAAACATTCACATCCTTTTGTATTCTTTGTTGAACGACAATCATTTTAAACCTTGAAGTTTTCACTAAGGTAACTAGTGTAAATTCATAGCTCTGCAATTCATAGCTCTCAATTGTTTTGCATGTTCTTCCCATTTGTTCCTTTCGTTCCTTTCCGTCTTTCGATTCTCGTCCTCCCTTACTTTTCTCTTAACTAGAATTAGGTGATTATTTTCGCTCAAAAGGCAAGACTAACTGAGGCTATTTGGGAGGTCATGCTTGTATATTTGAGTGTGTTTACAAAAAGTGAAAATTAAAGATGTCAGTTGAAGGCTGCAATTTCATGTTCTCTTGGAAGGCAAGGATATTGATGGTCTCTGTGGAAACCACGTCCCTTCTTTCGGGGACTTTTTCTATGAGACTAAAATTGCGATTTTGTGATTTCGTGGATCTGTATAAGTACGGTTGTCGTACTATGATCTTCACATCTCTGCGGAATCTCGTCTTCAAGCGCCAACAACCTAACTACCTTTTGGCTTCCATCATTAAAACTTCCGAAACCAAGCCAAGAGTTTACCCGAAACCACTGATGCCAAACTCAATTGACAACCTATCAATCGGCATCTTTGGTTCCCACGGTACATTTGTACTTTCTAACTCGACGCTGGGAAAAACGATGAAATCTGTGCGAATCTTTGTACTGGAGAACCTCTAAAAGGATATCATAATGGTATTCGAGCTGTGAACAAAGCGAAACTCCAAGTCACTTTCCGAAGGCAGAGTCGATCTTCGGCCGGCTATGTTCAGAAATTTGATTGATGAAAGCCAAAACCCAGTTTGGCGCTCAGCGCTTGAAGGTGAGATTCTGCAGAATCATGAAAATCGCCGTAAATGTCAGGTGGTTCCATATCACACAATCAAACTAAACCCCAAAACAGTAATTGGCCACGTATCCCCGCTCCTGTCGCCCTTAGCACATGTATTTCCTTTGAGTTCTACTGATTTGTTTATTTATTGCGTGCCATGCTTCTTCTTAGGTTGACACCGAGTTACATGTTTGTGATTTTATTTTATTCCAATTTGTACGCATTTCTTGGTGAGGGTCCATATTGGTTTTCCAGTCAGAATAGCACCTTGTGTGAAAAGTACTGGTGGACAAATTTGCTGTACATCAACAATTTTTATCCAACGAATTCGGGTAATCAGGTAAGGTATACGCTTGTGGTTCCTTTGTATCGGAAGACAGAAGACGTGTAAATTTCTGTTTAACAAAATATGATGAATGCAAAGTGATGCAAATCTACACGTAGACCCATCTGTTAAATCTGTGAATGCTTCACAATTTTTAGTGAAGTTTTTGTGCAGCTATTCCATTATTAGCCCGCGTAGCAAGCGTTTTCGTGGATTTTGGTCGTGCAAAAAATGGGGCGTGGCATTTTGCGCTACCAGAACGTCAAAAATCGTGTTCCCCCACGGAGACGCTTGCTACGCCGGCCATTCCATTGTCAAACAAATCACCCAAAACGGCTAAAAATCAAACTGCACAATAGTCGCAAGTGCTAAAAAATTTTGGTTTTCTCTTACTCCCAATGAACTGCTCCTTAGTAACCTCTTACCCCAGGTGGGGTTAACGTTTGCAGTTCATAAGGTTGCCATCGCGTAGAGTTTAATGTACTGTGATGATGATAAAGTATGTTATGATGTGGTTTGCAGTGTCTTGGCTGGTCGTGGTATCTCGCTAATGACATGCAGTTTTACATCATCAGTCCTTTGGTCATATTTCTGGTCAAAAGGTAGGTGTTACCATGCAACAACTGCTAACATGCGGCAATGAAGTGAACGGAAAATCATTGCACGTAGCGAGGCAATTTAAGCAATAATTCCCAAAAAAAGTCAGAACATTCTTTGGACTTCAATGACATTCAAACTCAGAAACTCTAAGATGTCAGTGCGATGCTCTAGCAACTGAGCATAGAAGCCGTATCTTTTGAGGTCAACTCAATTTATTGGGTTTGCGTGAGAATTTAACAAAATGAAAGGCATATGAGGTGTAGATTAGAGACAAAATTAACAAATGGTCCCCTCACTTGCCTTTCATTGATTTGCCTCGTCTCTGACATTTCAACAACTTGATAAGGGCGAAACATGAATTACTCCGTCGTGGACTTGAGCTTAGGTTATCGTGGCTGCAGAAATCCTTTCCACAACTACTTCCCCCAATATTTCCAGGACTACAAACCTCAAAAGTCTTTTCCAAGACTTGCCTATCTGTAAAGACCTATCCCCAGGGAAAGAGGGATCGAACAAACTAGCCCTCGACTGCTATTTCAAGCGACGCTTAGCAGGATAGGCATGAGAAATATAAGCTGTTATAGCTGGAAAGGAGTTACTGACCGTTCTGCTGTTGGTGCTGTGATCGACTTGTTTGAAATTTTCGTTCCTCGTTTTAAAGTTCCACTTGAAACCAAACTCGCTTTAACGTGCACTGTTCTGTTTTCTTCGTTTAGATTCAAGTGGAAAGGAGTGTTTGCCAGTGTGGGTGGACTTCTCGGGATTTCTTTTGTTGTCACAGCAGTGATAATTGATTACTATGAACTAAAAGTAATACTATTCGGCCGGGGCGGTGGGTGAGTGTTCGATGATTGTTTGTTTTTTTTTTTCCATGTTTCTTTGTTTTTTTTTTTAACAACATCAACTACGAACAGAAAGACAAAACCATTTAAAGTGCCTATGAAGTAAAACATACCGTTTTTCTCACTTTAAAGACCTTTCAAAATGATGAAGAACGGTGTTTTCTATTTTGGAATATCGTCTTTCGTTACAGAGATATTCAAGTTTTTGTTCAAAAATTGATGACGTAATAACATGTACACATGACTGCAATAAATCACAACATTGAGAATATCTCCAAAACTATTGGATGGGTGTTGTTCAAACTTGGCATCGGTAATCTACGTCAACAAGACACAAAATGATACCTACCATGCTGTTGCCATGGCAATCATTTTTTGTTGCTGGGTCTATTTAAAGCAGGATTGATTTTAAGTAATGCTATGATCCTCGCAGTTATGGACGCAATTTTAGCAATTGCGTTGAGAAGCCTGACAAATTCAGGACTCCAACGGGGTTTGAACCTGTAACCTCACGATACCGGTGCGACGCTCTAACCGACTGAGCTACATGCATGAAGACGTTGAGAACTGGTCATTTGTGGGTTCTAATGTTCTCGTGAGGGGTGAATCAATGAACGAAATAATATATGAAATTAATCATATACTGAACTGCGGATATGAAAATTGCTAAAATTGCATTTATAACTGTGAAGATCATAGCATTACTTGATTTCATATCCGCACTTCAGTATATGATTAATTTCATATATCATTTCGTAGGATTGAATTTTGTTGTTATTGTCGTAATAAGACATGTTCACTCTTGTTAATCTTATACAGAGGTGTAAAACATTATGGGCAGCACACGCATTTCAAGTCTGACCATCTGCCTGTATTTACCTGTTCAAAATCCTAGATACAGACAGTATTTGGTTTATTGCAAAGAGGGACTGGAAACAAGTGTTATCATGGTAACATTGTAATGGTTGTCACGTTGTGCCTTGTCTGATGTACATTACTGGTGCCAAGTTTGAACAACACCCATCCAATATTTTCGGAGATATATCTTAATGTTGGGATTTATTGCAGGCATGTGTACACGTTATTACGTCATCATTTTTAAAGAAGGTCTTGCTGTGAGGAGTACATTTACTGTTTACGAATTTTATAAAACCCTCCCTCCCTTTGGAGGTTTTGCTGTCGTCAAGTTTAAAAAAAAATGGGTTCACCTCTTGGTACACGCTTCGGTTACGTCTCGCAGCGACTTCCCCAAGCTTCAGTTTTTTTCATACTATGCCATTTTACGCTCTGTATGTGCCTTTGTTCTTGGCACGCAGATCGCGGAGCGGTGTTCCCCCTCTTTTACGCCAACATTGTCTTCTTCGTTTTGTAACTGTAGTGTGTCTTAAAAATAAATACCTGCGGGAACTGCGACATGAACAAAAACTTGAATATCTCGGAAACAAGAGAAGATATTCCAAAATAGAAAACACCGTTCTTCATCAATATTAAAGCTCTTTAGAATAAGCAAAATATGTATTTCACTTCATAGCCACTTTAAAGACACAGGGTTAATTCCAAGTCAACGAAGCAAATTGCACATGGCAGTCGTGGCAGCTGTCATGTATTTTGCAAACTGTTTTCTTCTTTCCTGGGAATCACAGGCTTTTTTCGTCAATCGGTATAGAAACCAATTCCCCTTTCTTTTACTGAACCTCCAAAAGGCTCTTGGCATGTTAGTCATGCCAGAAATTCCCCTAGTATTTTTACAGATATCATGCATCGCGAGGGCTTTTGTCATGTTTTTCCTAATGAAAAAAGAAAGAAGTGTTGATCGAATTTTTGATTTAGAGGTAAGAAATATGTTTTCTTCTACAGATGTTTTACTGTTTCTTTACTGCGCCAGTTTCAAACTGTGAGAGCGAAAGAACTTAGTTGCATTGCTTGCAGTTTTCTTTGCGTTTAGCAATTAGAGGGATTCATTCCTTTACTTTGAAACCTTTCTCCACGATTGAAAACTAGCAAATTAATAAAACAGCACCGTGACAACAAAGTCAAATGAAGTAAAATCACATTCATTGAGAGGGTTGACGTTTGGAGAAAAGAATACCCGAAGAAAAGCCACACGCAGTCAACCAGACAATTCCGGAAACACTGATTGCTTTGTGAGCGGTTAGTTTCCCCAACCCTGCATGATCCAGGCTGCTTGTTTCCCAGGAAATGGTGGTTTTTGTTTTTCAGGGAGCCTCATCTGAAACAAAACGGTGCTGAAAATAATTTTTCTGACCTGTTGTATATCAAACCATATTGTCGCATCTCACCTTATCTTGTGGGAATGGTCCTTGGGTATCTGATCCATGCTGAAGAATCAGCACATCGTCTAAGCCCATTGGTAAGTAGACAAAGACCTATTCTCGATCGCTTTTAGAGATTTTTTCGACTGATGTTTGCATTCTGTAAGGGGCTGTCACGTTGTTTAAAGTGTTTAGGGGAAATCTTTAGTTAATCACGAGTTTAAAACTCGAAAATGGTAATCTGGAATTTCTTTACTGATAAAATTACCGTCACAACACAAAGATGATTCTGAGCAAAAAAACCTTTATCAAAGCGATTTACCATAAGTGAGTGAATGTGAGAATGATATAAACACATGAGAAATGAAATGATGGTAGAACCAACTGGGAACTCGGGAAAATCCGAGGCCCAGATGGGATTCGAACCCACGACCCTCCGTGATCTAATCGGATGCTCTAACCACTGAGCTACTGGAGACTCTATGGCGAGCAAGGGTGAAATGTGGGTATTGACTCGAGCTGCATCACGCAGCTACAGAGTCATTTCGCATGTGTTTATATCATTCTCACATTCGCTCACTTGGGTGGTTGGTTGGCCGCATCTCAGATATGCTTTAAGGTGACTGCGCGATGCAGTTATGAGCTATGCTGTCAGTCATTGGACTCTGTAGCTGCGTGATGCAGCTCGAGTCATTACCCACATTTCACCCTTGCTCGCCATAGAGTCTCCAGTAGCTCAGTGGTTAGAGCATCCGACTAGATCACGGAGGGTCGTGGGTTCGAATCCCATCTGGGGCTCGGATTTTTCCGAGTTCCCAGTTGGTTCTACCACCATTTCATTTCTCATGATTTACCATAAACTTGAAAAAATGTCGGGCCAACGTTTTTCAAGATTATCCAAATGCAATCCGTTTCAGTCTTGTTCACTTGTGTTCATATAGGCTTCTTTTCCCTTTCATTTATTTTGTTCAACAGTTTTAAGTGGTTATTGCACTGTTTCATTCAATTTTTTGGGCATTTTGGGTGTCATAAAATTACATCATTTTGTGTGATATAGCCCCTAGCCCCGAACAACCTGAGTAAGCAAAACAGTAGATAGATTTATAGAAGCATCTTGTGTCCGGAAAGCGACAGGCTACTTTTGCTGGTCATAAAAGCGTGGAAATTCTCTCATTTTAATAATTACGTCTCGCTCCTTTGAGAATTTCAAACAAGTTTTATCTATTTCTGGCAAGAGGCAAATTTATGCCGTATGCTAAATTTCTTTAGTGTGGAACAAGGGTTGCCAAAGGAAAGCTTTTTAAAACTATACGTCCCTATGGGCGTATTAAAATATGGGACATCTGCTTGCAATGAGAAGTAGCCACCATGTCATCACCTAAGTTAGACCTTGTTCGGGTGTTCAAGAAGAATTGCAACGGACGTAAAGCTTTACAGTCATGTCTAGGATGATGTCAGTCAAAAAACAATTACGTTCAAGAAAAAGAAAACATTGCACTCTAATCAGTCAAGTCGGTTCAAATATAAGTGCTACACGGCCAACGTTTGCAAAAAACGTAATCCTTACTTGTACTTGTACTTGTTCATTGCCGTGACTTTAACATCTTCAGTTCCCACGGCCTGCTCCCGTCTGTCCTTGTAGCTCAGTCGGTAGAGCAGCGGTGATCTAACCGGTCCCACCCTGGTCAGAGTTTCCTGTGGGCATATTTCCATTAGTAGGGCTAACGCTCACATGGTTCATATGGAGTAGAAAACTAGCACTTCACATTGCACTCTAAAGAGTTAAGTCTGTTAGAAAAAAGGGGGATCACTTCACGCTCTGATTATCCAAGATATCGATCAACAAACACCAACAAAGGGATGAAACCCGTAAAAGGTATTCTAGCCCAGCGCGAGAAAAAAGAACGGGGGTTAAAAAAATAATTTTTTATTCCACAAATTATCCCAAAGTTCTGTATGCGACCGCAGTTGATTTTCAAATCATCTACCACGTGCTAAGGCACCACGCCTTTTATAGTGCGCCGTCGTGTGTAATGGAATACTAATGAGGATTTTCCGTTTGGCCCGTGTAAAGTAGAATAGTACCAACTGCAGATTTTTCCAACTGGTAATTCACCCCTTTTTGTTCATTTTGAAAGAAGAGAACAGAGGTTTTCAAGTTAAACGTTGACTTAAGTAAGCGGTTTCAAAAGAACAAGGAACAGATGTGTTGAATAACCTGAAATGGAAATCCCTTGAAACCAGGCGCTTCCATACAAAGGCTACCCTTATGTATAAAATCCTCAATGATCTATCTGCCCCCCAACTGAGTAACTCCTTTGTAAAGCTAAATGATACTAACATAAATTACAATCTTAGGAATATCGAGACTGATCTATCACTTCCAAGGCCATACACAAATTTTTTGAAGCGCAGCTTTAAGTATAGTGGTGCAATGCTCTGGAATAATCTTCCCTATGAGGCAAAGACCGCAAAATCGCTTTCCTCGCCCTTCATGCTTTCTATTGGATCACACTGATTCTATGTAATATACTTCTATTTTAATATATATATATATATATATATATATATATATATATATATATATATATATATATATATATACCATCAGTGACATGGTAATTTTTTATTGGAAATACTCTCGATTAAATCATAGCAAAAAATTTTCGCTAGCATCCGGGCTAAAACTTGGAACAGTATACCTGAGAATTTGGAAAAAAAAAAAAAATTAAAGCACGCTTTTAAAAAACGAAAGCAAAATCTGTTACTACTCGATCTTCAAAGACGGGATAGTTATGCTGACATAGACACCCTTACAAATGAAATTAAACACGGAACAAGTTAATTCACTGTAATATAATTCCTTATTTCTTTACTTATTTACACGTATGTTAATTTTCCTATTATTACTATAATTCTCTCTCTTTCCTCGTATATTTCTGTAAAATGTCTTTTTTGTGTGAAAATATGGTGACATGTATGTAGCGTCCCCACACTGCCTGCCTCGAATAACCTTTGCTAAATGCAGGTAGTGTGTGTGTGTCTTACTTCTTATAGCTTAAACTTTAGTTGAAGTTGAAGTTGAAGTTGATGAAAAAATATCAATTTTCTTTTACAAGTTGTGGTTATGACGTCACTAATTAGTATCCTTGATTACTTTGATTGCAGAGAAAAATACCGAGACAGATTGTTTGTCTGGTCGGTTGGTTTGTGGCAACTGGTCTCGGTGTGGCTGTTGTGTATGGTATTTATCCTTCTACCAAGAAAGGAGGCACGCCATTCAATAAGGCTGAGAACATTACTTACGGCTCCTTTAGTCGCTTTACGTGGGGTCTGGCGCTTGCATGGGTCATTTACGCTTGCAACAAAGGATATGGAAGTAAGTAAAAATCACAATCAATACAATAATTCTTCTGATGATAAACTTTATTTTTAAAGTGACATGTTAATCCCTAAATATTGGAGAATTGTGTGAAAACTAAGGAATACCGAATGATTATCATATTAACACGTACATGCACATGTTCATCGTTGACGGCGTGGACGTTTCATTGGAGATAAAATTGTCGTCCGGCGTCCAAGTCTGCCTCGTATAATGTTTCTGTTGCAGGTCTTGTAAACAAATTCCTATCTGCGTCGTATTGGATTCCACTGAGCCGTTTGACATACAGTGCGTATTTGCTGCATGTGATTGTTCTGCAAGCTTTTTTCGCGTCATTCCATCACACGACAGAATACACCGACGAACTATGGGTAAGTTGAATAAAGTAACAATACTGTCTTTGTGAGCAGTCCATCATCACTCTTTGATTCAAAATTCTTGGGTCCTGACTATAAAGCAAATGTGACTAAACTTATGTTAGGTTGAGGAAATAATTATTTATAGATAGGATGACCTAACGTCAGTCCCAGGCCTTCAACACGATCAAAATAAGCTAATATAATATATGAAATTTCATACATGTGAAGTGTGGAATGAACATAACATAAAATGGAAGTTACAAAGATCAATCCTGGAAAATCCAGGCTTGAATGGGATTCGAAGTGCGAGTTAACAAGCGATTGCCCTGCAATGCACTGCTCTG
>NC_090869.1:37133275-37148275 GCF_036669935.1 Montipora foliosa
GGCAATGGTATTATGATACTCAATTTTTAGAGCACATTTATGGCCTTACTGATTTATTAACCCTGTTTCTGAAAATGTGTTTCCAGCCACCAATAATATTTTATATTGACAAGGGTTGGCCAACATACCAAAAATATGTTTATTTAACAATTAGAGTAAACATATTCTCTTTAATATTAATAATACATTACCAAGAATCAATTGCTTAAGTTTCAATTTAGAGAGTGTTATCGATCTTTGTTTTACTTAATGCAGTTGATTAAGTATTCTGTAACCCAAAAAAGGAAAATGATTAAAAAGCAAATTGATCTATTAATCAACATGGATAACAAATATGTACTTATAGCAAAGGAATTTTCTCAGATTAAAAAAAAAAAGTACTTGTTGATGAACGTAAGCAAATGACTAAATTAAACAGACATATCACTTAATTAAACAGCAAAACACAAATTAAATCTCTAATCTAAATATATATGATTGTCTAATTTTGTAAGATGTGCAAAAAGAAGTTAGATTTATTAAATCAAACTGTACGAAAATTTAGATGTAACAACTATTTTTGCATTAAGCACAGAGAGAGTTTTAATCATAATTGCAAAAAAAGGAAATTAACCAATGAACTGACTCAAATTGTTGGTAAAAAGATTGAAAAAAATTAAACGTATGAAAATATTTAAAAAATGAAATATTATAATATAGTATATATAATATGGCTCCTCCCAAAAATATTATAATGATATTCAAAGAATGAAAGCTATGAATGACTGCACCAAAAACAAATATATGCTTAATAAACCATGGCTCTTTGAATTTTGTTTGAGAACATATAGTTTAGCTGCAAAATGATTTCATATGAAGACTTAAAAACACAAAGACAATGTATTTTTACAAAATGGTGTTATAATTGAATAAAAAAATTATCTTAAACTTTAATTTATCATTACTTTTGTAATTTTTCTTATCTTTTCCCATATTCTATTGTTAAAGTAATTTGACCATGGATTTGTATTACTCCATTTCGTTATTCTAGAGTTTCTATCTAAGAGCGTTAAAATCTAAACATAAAAATCTTGAAAAACACTTAAAGATATAAAGATATATTAATTTTTATACAGTATAATATGAGTTTATGTAAACAAAAAAAAATAGAATTATATGAAGTCACAAAAAACTATAACAAAATGGTTGAAAATTCAGTCTCACAATGTACTATGGGTAGCAGCAACATGTCTCACAGACCACAGACTGTTTTAATTGGCCAGTCCCAATCAAAAATTCCAAAAAAAAAATTGAATTTACAAATTAGATTTTTAAAAGGAATATATAATCGTTACATTAAAACAGCTTTTACTATTTTTCAAGAAAGGCTCTTAAAGCAACATATGAAAATTATAAAACCAGTTATTTTCAAAGTATTACAAAAAGTTAAAAGTACATATAAGAACAAAAAAATTGCCTTTTATTTCACAATTAAATCAAATCAAATTGTCAACACACCAGACTATTATATTAACAAAAGCAAAATACAACCATTAATCTGTTTTAAAGGCCTTATAATATTCCCAATAAGTATACTCATTCTATTAATATCATAATTAAAAATGCTGATAATTCCATAATGAGAATTCCACAAGATCAGGTTAATGTGTTTAAAAAAACCATCTAAACAAGTTTATATTCCTAAGAAAATCAAGACGCCTACAAGGGCGTATCCATGGAATGCACAAACAGGGATGTCCAGTTACAGTGAACTATAACTACAGGTAAACTTTGGAAAATGGCGAGAGATTAAAAGACAGATAAATCTGTAATTTAACTAGAGGTTATTTATTGTAAAAACAGTTGTTAACCTTTAAGACCCGAGGAGGCTAGCAGACGATTTGACTGCGAAAATAGCTAGAGTTATTGAAACGCTTTAGAATGGGCATACTTATCTTGAGAGAGTTCGTGCATTTTACTATCTTGCTGCCGTGAACATTACTTATTATTGTCATCGTCCACCCAAAACGTTTGCTTGTCATATCGCTTGTCTGATGACAATGTCAATTACGGGCATTAACCTTTACCATGAAACTGTTACATCATATCATTTCATTTCATTTTACACAATCAGTACATCTCTAATAGTACATCGGTGTATAAGCCCCCAGGCGTCTTGTTGTAAATTTAAATGATTGTACAATCACTAGCGTTCGCGGCCTACAACTTCCATCTAAGATAGAGATGCAAAATTCTGCTCCTTTGCATCAAACATACTTAAAATGCACCGTAAACAATGTGTCATTCATATCAAAAAACTCTGACCAGGCTGGGAATTGAACCCACAACTTTTGGATTAGATTACCTCTGCTCTACCGACTGAGCTACAAGGTCAGACGGGAACAAGCCTTGGGAACTGAAAATCGTAAAGTCACTGCAATGAACATGTACAAGTACAAGGAAGGATTAGGTTTTTGCAAACGTTGGAGCAGACCGTGGGAACTGTTCCCACGGCCAGCTCCCGTCTGACCTTGTAGCTCAGTCGGTAGAGCAGCGGTGATCTAACCCGAAGGTCGTGGGTTCAATTCCCACCTTGGTCAGAGTTTTTCTCTGTCCTTGTGTGAGCTCATTTCCATCAGTAGGGCTAACACTTACATGGTTCATATGGGGTAGAAACCTAGCACTTCACATTACACTCTTATCAGTTTAGTCTGTTCAAATATAAGTGCTTCATGGCCAACATTTGCAAAAACGTAATCCTTCCTTGTCACGGCCGAGGAGTGCGACCTTCATGCAATAGAACCCGAGCTCAAATACATATCGGAAAATTTACCGTAGGTCCTCGGTTCTTTTTTTTTTTTACTTGATTTCTCTTTGAATTTGATTGTTAAAGGCTTCTTCTCATTGTTCTTTTCACGTTTTTGATTTCCACATGGGGAGAGAGTGTTTACTGAATGACCAAATAAAGACACTGGTTCGATTGATAAATGTTTGGCACAATGGCCGCTTAAACACGCTGGTTTGATTCACAAAATGTTTGGCACAATGGCCAATGGAACACACTTGTTTAATTCAAGAAATGTCTTAGGACGACTGAACAAACTGGTTCACAAGAAACAGGTCGATTGGAGTATCCGGTCTACGCAATGATGTTTATAGTGGAACGAACACAAGAACGAAGCAAGATCTAGAAATAACGTATGAAATTCTCCTCAGCTTTAAAGCTTGCCATTTTCTTGGTTTAAGTTAGTCTTAAAGGTATTTTTTCATACCAGATCCATTAAAAATGATTTTTGGACACCATAATCTAAATTTTATCAACACTTTTGAATTAGGAACAGCATTTGTGCAAAATATGATACTGTTATCATTTTCTAATTTAATTAAAATGCTCATTTCTAGGATCGGGTGTCAATTATTTTTGAATGCTGCAAAATAAGGCAAACCCTTGATTATAGGCTGCGTTTGCTGGTGTAGCCTCAATTGTCTGTCTTTTGCAACAGATAAAACATATTCCTTTGGTTATTTTTAATACTGATAAAGTATGTGAGCTTTCATTAGCTCTTGTATTATTATATACAGTAATTCCATCACATGTTTTTATCTTATAAAAGCTGATCCATTTGTTCTAGAACTGAATAAGTTAACATTACCTGTTCCAGCACCAATACCAGCACCATCTTGGTCTTGATCTGTTTGAAGAAGTTTGAAATTTACCTCAATATAACTATTGTACCAATCTATTGGATTAGCCTCACTAGAATTGTCAACAAAAAAATAAGTAATTATCTTTAGTTTGTCTATTATTTGCTCCAAGTTGGTATTGAGAGGTGTTTGCAAATCATAATATGCATATTCATATCTTTTTACAATTTCTTGGCTTCTAAAATTTCCGTTCATTATATTATATGATTACGTAAAATTACAAAAGTAAATCATTAAAAATGTCTTTAATATACTTATATTTATCAATATCTTGGCTCTTTTGCTTTGCATTTTCTTTTTGCAACAGTTTTATAATTTCATCACCTTTAGTTCAATTTGGCAATTCTTCGCCAAATTCGCCATTTTCGCTAAATTTGCCAAAATTGCCGCACTGAAAGGGGCCCGTTAGTCACCTCATAGGAACATTCGCCAGCTTTTGCGATTCTTCGCCAAATTCGCCAAACTTGCTACTCTAAATGGGGCCCCTTTGTCACCTCTTAGGACCATTCGCCAACATTTGGCGATTGTTCGCCAAATTTGCCAAAATGGCCATTCTGAAAGAGGCCCCTTAGTCACCTCATAGGAAAATTCGCCAAACTTTGGTCAACATCTTCATTTCTGGAAACTTAGGGGATTTTGGCGAATTGTCACCATTTTCGCCATTGCGTGCATTTTTCTGGACATAAGTGTGCGTGCCTTTCCAGTTTTTGCGTGCGTAAAAGATGTTATGGTTTCGCTGATCGCTGAAACGTCGATTCCCTTCTCCCGAGATATCTGTGATCTCTCAAACTAAATGTTTCTTTCCTTTTGCAGGCATTCTACTTCGTGGCCGGAGTAGCGATGACCTACGCTGCTGCGTTTGTGCTGACCGTTTGTGTGGAGTTTCCTGTGATGCAGTTGGAGAACACGTTTTTCTTTCGAAATAAGAAGTAGGGCATGTGATGCCAGTCATCTTGCAACGGAGGTCTTGCACATTGAGGGGTTTTTCATTTGCTTTAAACACTGGAAACGCATGTCATCTCCTATTATTTGTACACAAGAACGCTTCTTGAGCTTCTTGAGCCCGTATACAGCACGAAGAAATGTTAAAATGGGCAGCTCTCGTTTTTGTGCATGGTTGAGGGGCGGACCTTGGGAATCCTGAGCATTGCTTTTGTGAGGAAGAAAGCGTTTCAAGTGCGGGTTATAGAACACTGAGACAAAGTGCACGGATCACTTGTCTCTGCCGTCACGTGCGATGTCACGAGGCATCATCATTTATTTCCCGTTGAAGCCAATGGAATCACACTATGTAAGTTACACATCCCAAGGGAGCATATTAAAGTCAATCAAATCATAGAATATAGCGGAGATCAATGGAATTTCAATTTATAACACCAAGGACCGAATGGATCTTTGAAATTCACCTGATCTCAAACCTTTTGAGAGGCACGCTTCAATCCAGATCATTTTTTTGACGTATGTTCAAATTACTGCTCGCAAAATTCATTGTTGGGGATTATTTATACAACTGAATAAAGGTTGGTGACATATGCAAAATTTGGGGGGACAAATAAAGAGTATTATTGTATTTTCCGAAGTGGCCTATACAACAATAAAAATGATAAAAATAGCACGCCTGTTGTATTTCCGATTTGAATAACCGCAAGCGACTCCTCATTGGCCGAAAGTAATTGCCAGCTCGCTTAAGCTACCTGATTTGGTGGCTTAACTTTAATGAGAATTCTATGGAAATTTGCCGACTCGCGTAACTTTAAGCGAGTTGGCAAGAGAACTGTTTTCACGGAATTTTCGATTGTCACTCGTTAAGCGACGTGAAAAACCATTTTCAATATATTAAAATTCAGCTTGAAAGAGAGGTTTAAAGGACAAAGACAAAGGAAAGTGGACGATACGCAAATATTTTCCACATGCATTCCAACGTGTTTCTATTGTTTTTGTCCTCACTGCCTCACTATCTAATCAAGGTGAATATTTGATATTTCGAAAATGGCCGATTAATTATTCAGAATTTCTTTTTTCGGGAAAATATACTCCACAGCTGTGGGGCCATGCCATTCCTTTTTTTCCCTGTACAGTATTTAAAGAGCATTTGTAACCAACCGACGTTCAAGTCGTACAGTGTACATCAGGCGGTTTACTTAAGATAATGATTAGTTCAGTTTCAGAGCTTTTCCTATTTCGGATACATTTTGCCTTGATAGATATACATCACTAACGTGAATTTTTCGGGTAGGGGGCATGTGGGGGGAGGTGCGCTCTCGACGCAATTTCCTCGGCCCCCTCTTTCTGAAATTTGGGGATTCGCCCCTGGAACATAATCAACGTGAGAACATGTGAGCCAAAGGGCCACTGCTGGAACGACGTCTGGGTGACCCCTCAAATGGTCTAAATGACCCTCTTCTGCAGTTCAACACCACCCAACTCAGTGCCCTCTATTTTAGTGTAACAAGTACCACAGGAAACCCAGTTTACGCTCTTGGAGCGTCTAGTTCCAAGCTGTTCGCGGTGTTCATGAGCAAGACGGCTGCTAAAAGAAGCCAGTTTTCTCTTTCCGTAGTGTTTAACCCATTGTCGACTAAACTCACCTGGCGCGTTAGATTGAGTACAATCTGTAAGTCAAGCTCACAGGAGGGAAAGGGTTAATTCAGGGAGACAGTTTTTGAGTGGACCTGCGTGGTGGCGATTAAGTTTTTTTTAGCGCGACATTCATTGGTATCAACTTGTATTTTCCATCCCGTTGCTGCACTCTGTCTCGGGTAAGTCCGATTTTCATGTTTAATCACAACCATTACAACTTTCACAAATTTGATCGGTGTATTCACTGCTTTATTTTTCACTAATTGTTGTGTAACGTTGAAATCGGACAGTTGGCTGTAATCGGATACCTAAAATCGGACAGTTACATCAGCCAATCACATTAAGTGCACACAGCAATTTATTGTGATAACCATAGCAACAACCACTTACCCTACCAAACTGGGGATTTTCCAAAATGGACAAATTTATAGCAATGAGAGTGACAAAGAATGCATTAATTTTCTCGGAAGTTGTAATGGTTATGACTAATTGGTAACAGGACTTCGTGTCGTCCAATTCGGTCTGTAATCATACCCGTGATTAAACAAATCGGACTCCTGCTACGCGCTCGATTTTGTTAATCACTCATATGATTACAGACCAAATTGGGCTCCACTCAGTCCTGTTACCATTATGGCTAGTGTTTCTAGCCGATATAACGCGCGCTCTGATGGCTAACAACAGCTAAGCGCTAGGCATTATTCTCCGGTAAAGCCCACGGGCCGATTATGGATTATGCAAATTGCTTTTTTTCTTCTTTAGGACCGTTCTGCTAACCATATATTAAACAACTTAATAACCTCGGCCGGCCGGTCGTTACAGCAAAATCTCAAACCTCTGCCTAGCTGTATTGACCTCGCTGTGACTCGGTCAATATGGCAAGGCCTCATTTCGAGATTTTGCTGTTACGACCTCACCCTTGGTTATTAAGTAGCTAAAGTAATTCGCCAGTGGGATTTGTGAATTTCGTTTCCATTACTTTGGAAAAGGTAACGAGAAAAAGGTAGAGGTAGGTCCAAATGATTTCAAAGATAATGTTGTGTAGGAAAATTTTTTAACATCGGATTCCAAATATTCTATCGTATCAAGACCGTGATGTAAATCGAACGTAATTCTTGTCAAATTGCTAGTCTGCGAAAGTTTCCTGAAGAACTTAATTTTTTATACCAATTAAAACATTTCTAAAAACTGCTTGGTTCTAAACTTTTTCTCCTGCTTTCTATTCGCTGAAAATAGTTTGTGTAATTTATAAATAATTTGTGAAATAGTTAAGTACAACTTAAACAGTCTCGGTGAGGTTTCTCCGTTTGATCCAACAAGGCAATATAATTCGACACGGTTTTCAAGGATTGAGGTAGAACGGAGTGTGCTAAATACGGGGAACAAAGTATCTTAATGAATTCAGTGTCTGTGTTCGATAAGTTTAACATAGCTGACACGTTTTATCCCCTAAATTAAGGCAGTGACCTCTAGGATTTTTAGTCCAAAACGTTTTAATAGTGTGATATGATATAATGCTGCGTTCTGAATTGATTGAAATTTATCGCCGATCGAAAAATTGCTCATTGGAACGCATGGGGATTATCACGTTATGTTGGAGAGGCAAATGAAAAAGTCCTCGATTATTCTGCCTATTTTCCCCAACTTCTGAATTACTCGTGTCTCGGAATACAGCAAAATAACGTCACAAAGTGTCTCCCAAATGCTACTCCTCAAATAGGGATAAAACGTTGCATTTATTCTGACCTAAAAATAACGCTAACCTTTACCCTTACCTTATCGTTAAAAATAGGCAGAAAATGCCTAGACGTAAAGCGACATTTCATGTTGGATATCAAAATTGGGCTTCCATCTAATTACTTGGCCTGGATATAAGTGGAATGAAGATTATATCCTAAGTTACGTGATTGCAATTATACTTCATATCTTAGATCACATAATACATATTATAACTTCTGATTCCGAATAACCTGTGACATGCGGATCTCTGAATGCCCAAGAGTCAGTAACGACAGCGTTACATCGGTCATGTTAAAACGCAGATTAAAGATTGTGCATACATCCTTGGAATGCTTGGAAAAGCGCTTCTGCTTGGAAACGTCTCCATGGCAGGAGACATCAGTGAAGCCCTCGACGTCAACCATGGTGTCAAACAAGGCTTTGTGTTTGCCCCTACACTATACACTCTTTACCTTGCTGAAGTACTAGAGACAATGGGAGCCAACCTCAACAAAGGAGTCTTCATGAAGACTAGATCAGATGGGAAGCTGTTCAATCTGTCTAGGCTGAAAGCCTCAAGCAAGACCAGAGAGCTCTGTGTGAGGAATGGTGATGCCTTAAAAAAGTCTAGCCATTTCACTTATCTTGGTAGCGCAGTCACAGACACCAACTCCGCCGATGTTGAAGTTGAGCGGCGCACTCAAGCTGCCGCGAAAGCATTTGGCTCCTTGCAGAAGCGCTTGTGGTCTCAACATGACATCAAGCGAAATACGAAAGTGAAGGTCTACAACGCTGCCATCTTGTCATCACTGCTCTACTCGGTAGAGTCCATGAGCCTCTATCAACGCCACATCCAAAGGCTGACCAGATCCCAGATCGGCCACCTGCGCCAGATACAAGGGATATGATGGCAAGATCGAGTACCCGATGTTGAAGTCCTCAGAAGAGCAGAGACACTAAGCGTCCAAGCTCTGATCACAGCGTCACAACTTCGCTGGACTGGACATGTACGGCGGATGCCAGACTCAATGCTGCCAAAGGCAGTACTCTATGGCGAGCTCAGTTAAGGGAAGAGGAAGCAAGGTGGACAGAAGCTACGCTTCAAGGACGTGCTGAAGCGGCACATGAAAAATGCCAATGTCAAGTCTGAAACCTGGGAGAAGATTCTGGAGAGCCACTGTCAAACAGTCAGTGAAATGCATAGAGGAGAAGCGACAGCTGGAATACCAGCGTGCTCATGAAAGAAGACATTCCACTGCAACATCAGAACATATATGTAGTCGCTGCAACAAGATCTGCCGCTCACGGGCGGGCTTGGCTGCCCATCAGAGATTCTGCCTCACCTAACATAAACAGTCGTCATCGCCTGCGATGAGTTGGCCTATGGTGTGGCAGACTCCCAGTTGCTGCCTCTAAAGTGTATAACAGATTGCAAGTCTCTATTGGATGCCATAAAATCCAACAAATTGGTCAGTGAGAAGAAGTTACGTTTGGAGCTGTCAGCCATCAAGGAAATTTTGAGCAAAGAACATGTCACTGATGTTAAATGGGTTGAGGCTAGTGAACAACTTGCCGATTGCCTAACAAAGCATGGATCCTCTCCAATGAATTGGTTGAGCATCTTTAAGAGTAGCAAGCTAGCATGAAATGAACACTGAAGAGAACGAGTTTATTCACAAGTTTTTGTTACACATGTTTAACCTTTTTTAAACAAAAGTACATGAATTATGATTGGGTACCCTGTGTGAATTTCTGGGTATCATGGGATCAAGCCTTGTCTTTTGTAGAACGTTTTTCACGGTGTAGCTGTGCGCCAGTTCAATGAAGTAGAGTTTTTTCACCCTACATCTCTATTTTAAAGTGCTCCTGCCCTCATTGACCAATGGTCTCGTCTTATGGGGCTCGTGCTGTAACAGCGAAATTCTTCAGTCTTTGGAACGGCTTCTCTTACCGTGAGAAGATTCAAGCGGCTCCTTTGTACAGTCATGCGCTTTTTCAAGCACTTTTACTTGCTATGTCATCTGCGATTTCGTGACGATTTCACCAAAAACGTACTGTGGATTATCAAACTAGTGAGGAGGTTTGCTTATAATTTCCAGGACATTTAGTACGATCCATTTGGTCAACCACTCTGCACCAAGAAATAGTCAGCAAGTCGCACTGAAATCGTCGCTAGTTATGAACTAAAACCTCTCGAATGGTTGTATGGTCAGCTTTGGTGGAGATGTGCATTTAACGGCCTTACTACCCATCGAACTCTGTACGAGTTATGTTTCTAAATAATTAATTTCGTATTTTTCGAGCGTACGGATTGCTTACAAGTTCTGAAAATTGGCTGTTGTTTTCGATAACTTCTTTTCCAACCGCTCTGCAAATATCAGCTAGAGTTTCTAGCTAGAATTTGTCGGCAAGTTTCTTTTCGATGGTTTAAACAAATTCTCGGAAGAAACATAACCAGTCGTACCCGGCTGAGAAGCTGCCGTTACAAATTTAACTTTAAAATCATACTGGCAAATTCTGCATTGATCGCGCGATGTTTCCTCGGTGCCTCGGTTTGTTTTGACGGAAGTTAACATAGTTATCTGTTATTGGCTAAGTTGTTATTAAGACGTTAATCAGCGTGTGTCAAGTCAACCATTAAAAGGTGGGCGTTTTTCAAAAATAGGGGGTCTTCTTGCAAGCGTTCCCTCAGTCTCTTGCCCCAACTTCCGCGCGGCCAGTTTGCGGAAAATCGTTTCGAAGCTCTTTTGTAGAACAGGAACGCTTGCTACGCAGGCTACACTCAATCGCTGTCGCTCGGTCAATATGGCAAGGCCTCATTTCGAGATTTTGCTGTTACGACCTCACCCTTGGTTATTAAGTAGCTAAAGTAATTCGCCAGCTGGATTTGTGAATTTCTTTTCCATTACTTTGGAAAACGTAACGAGAAAAAGGTAGAGGTAGGTCCATATGATTGCAAAGATAATGTTGTGTAGGAACATTTTTTAACATCGGATTCCAAATATTCTATCGTATCAAGACCGTGATGTAAATCGAACGTAATTCTTGTCAAATTGCTAGTCTGCGTAAGTTTCCTGAAGAACTTAATTTTTATACCAATTAAAACATTTCTAAAAACTGCTTGTTTCTAAACTTTTTCTCCGGCTTTCTATTCGCCGAAAATAGTTTGTGTAATTTGTAAATAATTTGTGAAATAGTTAAGTACAACTTAAACAGTCTCGGTGAGGTTTCTCCATTTGATCCAACAAGGCAATATATTCGACACGGTGTTTAAGGATTGAGGTAGAACGGAGTGTGCTAAAGACGGGGAACAAAGTATCTTAATGAATTCAGTGTCTGTGTTCGATAAGTT
This sequence comes from Montipora foliosa, assembly GCF_036669935.1. Lineage (NCBI taxonomy): Eukaryota > Metazoa > Cnidaria > Anthozoa > Scleractinia > Acroporidae > Montipora > Montipora foliosa. Next base: position 37,144,611 of record NC_090869.1, read on the forward strand.
TAACATAGCTGACACGTTTTATCCCCTCAATTAAGTCAGTGATCTCTAGGATTTTTAGTCCAAAACGTTTTAATAGTATGATATGATATAATGCTGCGTTCTGAATTGATTGAAATTTATCGCCGATCGAAAAATTGCTCATTGGAACGCATGGGGCTTATCACGTTATGTTGGAGAGGCAAATGAAAAAGTCCTCGATTATTCTGCCTATTTTCCCCAACTTCTGAATTACTCGTGTCTCGGAATACAGCAAAATAACGTCACAAAGTGTCTCCTCAAATAGGGATAAAACGTTGCATTTATTCTGACCTAAAAATAACGCTAACCTTTACCCTTACCTTATCGTTAAAAATAGGCAGAAAATGCCTAGACGTAAAGCGACATTTCATGTTGGATATCAAAATTGGGCTTCCATCGAATTACTTGGCCTGGATATAAGTGGAATGAAGATTATATCCTAAGTTACGTGATTGCAATTATACTTCATATCTTAGATCACATAATACATATTATAACTTCTGATTCCGAATAACCTGTGACATGCGGATCTCTGAATGCCCAAGAGTCAGTAACGACAGCGTTACATCGGTCATGTTAAAACGCAGATTAAAGATTGTGCATACATCCTTGGAATGCTTGGAAAAGCGCTTCTGCTTGGAAACGTCTCCATGGCAGGAGACATCAGTGAAGCCCTCGACGTCAACCATGGTGTCAAACAAGGCTTTGTGTTTGCCCCTACACTATACACTCTTTACCTTGCTGAAGTACTGGAGACAATGGGAGCCAACCTCAACAAAGGAGTCTTCATGAAGACTAGATCAGATGGGAAGCTGTTCAATCTGTCTAGGCTGAAAGCCTCAAGCAAGACCAGAGAGCTCTGTGTGAGGAATGGTGATGCCTTAAAAAAGTCTAGCCATTTCACTTATCTTGGTAGCGCAGTCACAGACACCAACTCCGCCGATGTTGAAGTTGAGCGGCGCACTCAAGCTGCCGCGAAAGCATTTGGCTCCTTGCAGAAGCGCTTGTGGTCTCAACATGACATCAAGCGAAATACGAAAGTGAAGGTCTACAACGCTGCCATCTTGTCATCACTGCTCTACTCGGTAGAGTCCATGAGCCTCTATCAACGCCACATCCAAAGGCTGACCAGATCCCAGATCGGCCACCTGCGCCAGATACAAGGGATATGATGGCAAGATCGAGTACCCGATGTTGAAGTCCTCAGAAGAGCAGAGACACTAAGCGTCCAAGCTCTGATCACAGCGTCACAACTTCGCTGGACTGGACATGTACGGCGGATGCCAGACTCAATGCTGCCAAAGGCAGTACTCTATGGCGAGCTCAGTTAAGGGAAGAGGAAGCAAGGTGGACAGAAGCTACGCTTCAAGGACGTGCTGAAGCGGCACATGAAAAATGCCAATGTCAAGTCTGAAACCTGGGAGAAGATTCTGGAGAGCCACTGTCAAACAGTCAGTGAAATGCATAGAGGAGAAGCGACAGCTGGAATACCAGCGTGCTCATGAAAGAAGACATTCCACTGCAACATCAGAACATATATGTAGTCGCTGCAACAAGATCTGCCGCTCACGGGCGGGCTTGGCTGCCCATCAGAGATTCTGCCTCACCTAACATAAACAGTCGTCATCGCCTGCGATGAGTTGGCCTATGGTGTGGCAGACTCCCAGTTGCTGCCTCTAAAGTGTATAACAGATTGCAAGTCTCTATTGGATGCCATAAAATCCAACAAATTGGTCAGTGAGAAGAAGTTACGTTTGGAGCTGTCAGCCATCAAGGAAATTTTGAGCAAAGAACATGTCACTGATGTTAAATGGGTTGAGGCTAGTGAACAACTTGCCGATTGCCTAACAAAGCATGGATCCTCTCCAATGAATTGGTTGAGCATCTTTAAGAGTAGCAAGCTAGCATGAAATGAACACTGAAGAGAACGAGTTTATTCACAAGTTTTTGTTACACATGTTTAACCTTTTTTTAAACAAAAGTACATGAATTATGATTGGGTACCCTGTGTGAATTTCTGGGTATCATGGGATCAAGCCTTGTCTTTTGTAGAACGTTTTTCACGGTGTAGCTGTGCGCCAGTTCAATGAAGTAGAGTTTTTTCACCCTACATCTCTATTTTAAAGTGCTCCTGCCCTCATTGACCAATGGTCTCGTCTTATGGGGCTCGTGCTGTAACAGCGAAATTCTTCAGTCTTTGGAACGGCTTCTCTTACCGTGAGAAGATTCAAGCGGCTCCTTTGTACAGTCATGCGCTTTTTCAAGCACTTTTACTTGCTATGTCATCTGCGATTTCGTGACGATTTCACCAAAAACGTACTGTGGATTATCAAACTAGTGAGGAGGTTTGCTTATAATTTCCAGGACATTTAGTACGATCCATTTGGTCAACCACTCTGCACCAAGAAATAGTCAGCAAGTCGCACTGAAATCGTCGCTAGTTATGAACTAAAACCTCTCGAATGGTTGTATGGTCAGCTTTGGTGGAGATGTGCATTTAACGGCCTTACTACCCATCGAACTCTGTACGAGTTATGTTTCTAAATAATTAATTTCGTATTTTTCGAGCGTACGGATTGCTTACAAGTTCTGAAAATTGGCTGTTGTTTTCGATAACTTCTTTTCCAACCGCTCTGCAAATATCAGCTAGAGTTTCTAGCTAGAATTTGTCGGCAAGTTTCTTTTCGATGGTTTAAACAAATTCTCGGAAGAAACATAACCAGTCGTACCCGGCTGAGAAGCTGCCGTTACAAATTTAACTTTAAAATCATACTGGCAAATTCTGCATTGATCGCGCGATGTTTCCTCGGTGCCTCGGTTTGTTTTGACGGAAGTTAACATAGTTATCTGTTATTGGCTAAGTTGTTATTAAGACGTTAATCAGCGTGTGTCAAGTCAACCATTAAAAGGTGGGCGTTTTTCAAAAATAGGGGGTCTTCTTGCAAGCGTTCCCTCAGTCTCTTGCCCCAACTTCCGCGCGGCCAGTTTGCGGAAAATCGTTTCGAAGCTCTTTTGTAGAACAGGAACGCTTGCTACGCAGGCTACACTCAATCGCTGTCGCTCGGTCAATATGGCAAGGCCTCATTTCGAGATTTTGCTGTTACGACCTCACCCTTGGTTATTAAGTAGCTAAAGTAATTCGCCAGCTGGATTTGTGAATTTCTTTTCCATTACTTTGGAAAACGTAACGAGAAAAAGGTAGAGGTAGGTCCATATGATTGCAAAGATAATGTTGTGTAGGAACATTTTTTAACATCGGATTCCAAATATTCTATCGTATCAAGACCGTGATGTAAATCGAACGTAATTCTTGTCAAATTGCTAGTCTGCGTAAGTTTCCTGAAGAACTTAATTTTTATACCAATTAAAACATTTCTAAAAACTGCTTGTTTCTAAACTTTTTCTCCGGCTTTCTATTCGCCGAAAATAGTTTGTGTAATTTGTAAATAATTTGTGAAATAGTTAAGTACAACTTAAACAGTCTCGGTGAGGTTTCTCCATTTGATCCAACAAGGCAATATATTCGACACGGTGTTTAAGGATTGAGGTAGAACGGAGTGTGCTAAAGACGGGGAACAAAGTATCTTAATGAATTCAGTGTCTGTGTTCGATAAGTTTAACATAGCTGACACGTTTTATCCCCTCAA
>NC_090869.1:37153275-37163275 GCF_036669935.1 Montipora foliosa
ACGGGCACCATTGAAAGTGAAGCTCCCCACAATAAAATCACCTGCATATTTGGTTCATCATCTACAGCTGTCTCCCTTCCAGGCTCCCTTCGCCATTTCGCGACACCCAAGAAAAAAAATTACGCAATAGGCCGCTGTATGAAATTCATGTGACACGCTTCTTCTGAGATTATTTTTGTCGTAAATTAGCGTTGGTAAAAATAAGCTATCGGTTTTTTGGATGACTGAAAGCAAACTGTGTCGCGAACTGTATATCCAACAGCTTCCAACCTAACCGTTTCTCTTTACCTGTCCCTACCCCTAGACAAAAGCAGGAATAGATCGTGCAACAATTTAATACGAAAACTGAGTTTTTATTTAAGCAAAGCTGCGTACTAGGATGTCCACACTTCATTTTGTCACTTTTTACCTCTTTTTGGTCATTGAGTCGACAATATCGCTTCCAAGCGTTATTCAGCGGCAATTCGCCGGCCTTGATTCAAGAACGGATCGATTAAATGTTTCGCCGGTCTTTCCAAAGGGAACAATCCCGGATTCTGTCGATGGCATCTCTGAGAAATGTTTGAAAGCCTGGAGAGGCCTGAATGCGTCTGTTGTTTCCCAGTGTAAGTACAGTGTTTTTTTCAGTGTTTATGCTGTCCCAGTGCTGATATGTCTCTAAATATGATCGATATCGATGGCAATCAAATTAATTTGCCAAAATGTAATTGTTGGAACCCCAGTTCAAAGAAAACGAAAGAACAGGTACATCATGAAAAGGAAACAAGAGGTCAACCCCATAACATTTCAGTATGTTCACGTTTCTGCTGTCCGTAGTGGGAAGGGGCCGCTTTAATGTTTGGAAATGCAGGTAATTAGATGAATGCCCAATTTTCATGTCCGAAACAAAGAATCCCATTAAGGGCGGTGCCTACTAATTATCTCTGAAAAATGCATGGTTACCCCCAATTTTCCTTTTGGATACCGAGAGCACTTGCTAATTTATACTTTATCCGAATAGTTTTGAACCGCGCAAAAATATTCCTGTATTAATAAGCACCGCCGATAGGACATCTGATTGCCTCGAGATGCGCAGAATGTATGGTAAATGGTTTGAACCCAGTAGTTGTATCATAAAGTGAATAATACTATCATCTGGGTTAGTGTAATCCCGAGACAGACGGTTTAGGATGACCTTAACTGATGTTTCGACAACCTGAGTTGTGTATTGTCTGTTGATGGTATAAACACTTGCCTATGAGGCTAATTGTTTATGTCACTGGTCAACTTAAGTCATGATGTTATTGGTCAACTCCCACTTAAGCCTTATAGCTGGGACGGATTTAGGGAGGTTCGCGGGCTGTAATTGAACGTCCTAAATTAAAACAGCTAATGCCAAAAACTGCTGCCCAATAAAGCTAAAACATTTTCTCCATAGAAAAACAAATAAATTTTGGGTTCACCGTGAATGTGGCTCTTTTAATTGTCTTCTTTTCTGTGAATTGCTTTCACTATGCCAGACACGGGAGGATGCCCCCTGTATCAGCCCCAGCCTAGATGTCATTGTCTCTGAAGACCATAAACAGGGGCTGGTGCATTTTAAGGTGGCTCAAACCAGTTTCAACACTTAAAAGAAACATTCTTCTTAGAAGGGTTGACACTACAACACTTTATCACTTAACAGCAATGAAATGGTCCATATCAACCACCAATTATAGCTGAAAAAAGATTTGGTAATTTTTGTGACATAAAAAGTTACCATGGCAACAGGAAAGCCCTACAAAAACACCCCATATTTTAGCTTTTATAGCTGCTCATATCTCAAAAACGAACTCCGTAACCCACATTTTTTATTACTTTTGTGAAATGTAATCAGCATGCCAGAATGAAACTCTCTGCAAAGTTTTAAAAAAATCATTTGAGCAGATTTAGAGCCTCCTTAAATAATTGAAAATTTAAGGAAGTTTTGAATCTGCTCCACAATTTTTTGTTTTGGTACAATAAAAAATAAGCTCACCAAGTTTGTTTTTGTGGTAGTGCACTACACACTGTCACCCTGTTGTAAGAGTGTAAGAGTGTAAGTCTGTGATGCAATGAGTCTGTAGCCTGTGCATAAATCACGAAAATAAACAGATCTATTGGAAGCGTGCTTGAGTTTCAACAAATGAGCCCCGAAAGTGAATTTTTGATTTCACACAAACAATGGTCAACCTCAAGAGTTGTGTGATTGTGATCTTTGTGTTGAATTCGCACATTTCTTGTGAAAATTCTACAACACTTGAAAGAAAAAAAAAAAACAAACTATTATAAACAAAAAGCAAAATCGGTGTCTTACCATCATTTTGACACAGATGAATCCTTTGGCGGCTGCTGAATTCGACCACACTTCCAATTTTGCGATTTACTTGTGCAGCCAAAAGTACAATAGCAAAATTGAACGTAGCAAAAATCTCCCAAAATGTTTTTCGCTGATGGTAATTTTTTGTATTCACAGTTAAAAAATTGTTGTTTTCATGTCGCAAATTTTGTTGCTGATGGCAAAATATGTTATTCTCGATTGACACTTCCTGAAAACTTCCTTTTGCTCTTGTGTCAATATTTGTTTTAGAAAAAAGGGCTAACAAAGTCTGTACATGTACCGTGCTTTGGTCACATTTTTGATCATTAAAATAGAATTCAATCCTGTGTTTCTGACATCGCAAGTCGCAAATTTTGAGGTATCCCATCCAGATACTAGCTAGCCTCACCGGACAGGGGATAACTTCAGTTGAGTTTTCTCTGGAAAGCTGTCAGAAGCTCAGGGGACACACTTAAACTTGTGGCGAAAAAGAAGTTGTAAGCCTAGGGAACTTGAAAATGATGAAGATGTCAGCCTCGAAGTCATTGTATAGATCTCGATTCCCTTTTATTTTCTTCAAACTTTCTGGGTTTAGTATTCTACTAGTAATTGCATGTCTCAGGGCTTGGCTATTTACCTAAGACATATGCCATAGCTCTATAAATGGTATACTGTACTAAAACAATATCGTGTACTGTTTAGAGCAACATAGTACGCAAAGACAACTTGAATCTCCTGGAAAACAAAACACAGCTCAGTTAATAGTTATGAAGTATTAAAAGTGCTGTGTTACTGCACTACCACATGTGCGCAATGCGTGCCTATTTTTCAGATATCATAGCAAGTAAAGCCAAAGTATAGGATGTTCTTCCAAGGCTTTCCTGTCTTGTCACAAAAATGACTGTATCTTGTTCAGCAATAATTGATGTTTCATATGGTACCATAACATTGCTGTTACATGATGAAGTGTTGCTAACTGTCAATTTATCCTTCTGGTTTGAGCCACCTTAAAGTGCACCTAACCTCAACATTTTTACATTAGCAAAAGATAAATGTCATATATCATATCATATCACATCATATCATACCATATACTTTACCTTTGTCTCTCTAGATTTTACCTTTTTAAAAGGTGCCTCGTAAGGTATGTAAGAGAAAGGTCCTGTCAATCGTTTGTCCCATGGCCGAGGCAGTAGGAGGCATGGGCCTATTCCTTCAATGACGTCATAAACTACTTTGCATTATAGTTTTGAAAGAACTTTCGCAATGTAAATCAGATCTTGACGCCATTGAAGGAATAGACCCATACCTCTCACTAGCTTGGCCATGAGACAAATGAATGCCAGCTTTGTTACTCTCTTGTACCTCATTAAGCCTATTAAAAGTAAAATATAGAGAAGCAAAGGTAAAATATAAGTTAGACATTTCACTTTTTGCAAGGAAAATTCTTTGAGGTTAGGTGCACTTTAATAATGGAAATGAATGGACTGAAGTTTGATATGTTTAGCAATACTCTTTTCTCTCTTCAACATGAATTTATTTAATATATTTTGAATTGCAATTTGGTTAACTATGACCCTACAAAACCTGCTTTCAACAATACGGTACAATGAAAACTACCTAAGTATACAGTATGATAATATTATTTATATATCACACACATAATTTACATACTCACTTTTTGTTCTCCGAAATCATCCCAAATACATTGTGTTGTTTTCAAGTTACCTTTTGAATGAAATTTCACTTTATTAATGGCTTTGAAAGATGGGAAAAGTGGTCATACTTTGATCAACAACTGAGCAATGAAAGGGAATGGGTTCAATACCAGGTTGATGTTAGAAATTGCTTTGCATTGATCGAGGAAGTCTTTGAAAACGGCAATGCAAGTTAATTTGTGACATCAACACTGCATCAAGTCCATTCTCCTTCATTGCTCAGATGTTGATCCAAGTATGACCAAGTGAAATTTCACTCAAAAGGTTCTAAAAACAACATGATGTATTTGGGATGATTTCGGAGAATAAATGAAGTGGAAATGTGACTTCAGGTGAAAGGCACCGTAAACATCAATCTACTTAACATAATCACAACGAAGTTACAGAACTTTATAACATGTATTCTATTCGGTCATGCCAAAATGCAGACTGTGCAGACTCACTGTGCAGACTGTGCAGACCTGGGGTAAAATATACATGACTTGTATGGTGTTACCCTCGCTGCTATTGAGAGCTAAGTGTAAACAGGCTAACCTGATGTTATTAAGGCCTATAATTAGGCTAACCGAATGTTATTTAGGCCTTATTCAGGCTAACCGAATTTTCATTTTACAGACAGTCTGCAGTCTATGTTCTTCAGCGTCCTAATTCTATACAGTCACATCATTTACGTGACTGTATACTTAGCGCTTATTAACCGAGCAGGAGGTCTGTATGGGAGAATCTTGACCGAAGATGTTTATCATATGGCAAACACGAAAAATTTAATTCGTTCAATGTAATTGGTTTGTACTAACTGACATTTTGCTTGCGAACGGCGATGAGTGGCGATGAGCTGAACTTAATTCTGTCAAAGTTTTCTCGTCATCCTTTCTTCTGTCATCATGCTGTCTGGCACTTCCATAAATAAATATTGGTAGAAGAAAATACTCAATATTTTTGCATTTTAGTTTGCATCTTTTCAACGCAAAACATTACCGGTCTAGATGCCAGTCTAGATGGTAAAATCTAGACCGCGGTCAATATCGATTTTAGCCAATCAAATTTGTGAATTTTGTAGTTCCCAGAGTCCTCCTGAGACAGAGCCATATAATAAAGTTACTTATCAACTTAACAATCACATTAATAGATTGCTAGCTATATTCATTAAATATCCATAGATATATTTATTTACATGTACAGCATATTCTGAATGGAAAATCTTGTAATACTTCTTCAATAAGACTTCATTGACACTCTGCTATAGTTTTTTGGAAACCAGTGATAATTACGATACCTTGACTACTTAGTCCAGCACACAAAATAAAAAAAATCTTAAGACTATACAATCATGTAAATTGAAACTTTTCCAATTGGAGCTTTTTAATTCACGTTATTTTACTGAAGTTTGTCACTTAATATATAGTTCTCTTTCTTTATATCAATCAAAAAAATAAAATAAAATATTCCCTTTGGATTTTGTTGTCAGGTCATTACCAGTAATTGTCAAGAGTCAAACATTGTTTGGAATGTTTAACCATTATCTGTAGTTTAAATCGCAGAATAAAGTGAATCAACAAAGGCCTTTACATTTTTATTAATAAGTTAAATTTTGCTGTCTAGATATTGATGCAATTGGAAAACCAGTCAGTGGACTCACAGCAGGAAATGTTTTCTGGCTTGGGTCATATGGTGTATGTAAGAATATTTCTGATGCACAATATTGCCTGGCCCTTGAAGTCGATTTTGAAATTACAGCAAAGGTATAGTAAAATAATCTGTTGTATGTACAGCCGAGTGAGTCCACAATCTGACCAAACGTATGACACAAACAAAGAGCAAGCGTTGTCTATATAACTATCTCACAATACGATTGGTTTATTTCGCAAAATGGGCATTCTTGATTGGCTATTACATTGTGTGACATTGATGCGAGCATGACATGCACAGCGTTGTCTAGACTCTAAGCGAGAACAGCAAATTAGCCAATAGTGTGAGGTAGTGTGAGTGTGAGATGACAAGCAATTGTGGTGAAAACTTAATTTGAAATCAGTCACATGTATTTCAATATTGTTACTATAGACACCATTAACAACCAATTTCATTTCCTTAGTTTCAGTCAGTACATGTACCAATCATATGGGGTATCTGTGCACCTCTTGCTTGTAATGAAACAGATATTCCTCTGTTGGTTAACAAGCTTATCGAAGGTATGTGGGACAATGCAACGTCAGCTCATAGCTACACATATGACTATAGCTTAAAATGTTGTGATATTTAAAATTCATTGCCAACAGTTAAAGTGAAAGATTTTTTTTTTTGATATGAAGAACTTTCAGTTATGTCATGTGGTGGGGTGGACTGTCATGCGAGCCATGTGAATTTTGCAGCCATGTGAATTTTGCATTTAAGTCTAAGCACCCAATTCAAATAGCGCTGATAAACAGTTATTAAGTGTAAGCACCCATTTTAAAACAGTTATTATGTAGCTTTCAATAACTGTGTAACTTGCATGTTGACTCGCATGGCTCGCCATGTTGGCTCCCATTACTTGCAGCCATGGCTCGCATGATTCGCAGTCATGGCTCGCATGGTTCGCAGCCATGGCTCGCATGACTCGCTGGCTCGCACATTGTCCTAACTCGACTGTCATAATTATTATAACTTCCCTTAACTCATTGACTCTTATTGTAGGTGTGAGACTGTGTCTAATGCAAGATTATTTTATTTATCAGTAGGGGGTGAATTATGTCCCCTTTAAGATACGATACAAATTCTAGACTAATTGAAAATAGCTAGGACCCATCTTGTTGTTTACAATATATTATTGGTTGTTAGAGGGCCGGAGAGTCACAAGATTTAGCCAAATTCAGTCACTGGAAACTGGCAGCCAAACCAAACCTAAAAATAACTACTTAGAACATTAAAGGAAAGTTTGGACATTGTATTTACATTCTCCTTCTACTTTTTATTGGACTCATGCATCATCATAGGGCAAAAAAACTAAATTCGGTTACCGCTTGTGTGTAAAACTTTCATTTATAGAACCACACTTAAGCCGTATAGACAAATTAAATATCTCTTAATTCTTATACCTGAATTGATTTCACATTTTCTCATAAGACACTAATTTTAGCCAAAGGCATTAAACTGCACTCCTCCTAGAACAGGATATAGTGAAAGATTGACAATTATAAATTGCAGCCCAGGCCCCAGTTGTTCTTGTAATGTTTAAAAAACGAGCAGCAGTGTTTTATCGGGGTAGCGTAGACGAGTGTTTTTAGACCCGATAAAACATGTGAACGGCTTCAAAAACATTCCACAAAGAGCGTTTCCCTTTGGACTCATAACAATAGTTCAAATTGTGAGAGGTGTCAATTAGCATACAAGGAAAACAAGCTATGCCTTATTAGTATACTGTATATAAAGAATACTAACAAAGAGTGTTTTATCAGGATATAAAGCTCATACACGTGACATTTTATCGATGTTTTGATAGGCTGTTAGGCTCATGAATTATTAATGAGTTTTTGAAGGGTGGGCAACTCAGTTGGTTTTGCTAGCTAGTATTTATCCACTGGATAGTGATTTATCCGGTGGATAGCGTTATCCAGCTTTTGAACAAACGAGGCCAGAAGATTAAATTGGACGTCAAGCTGACAAAAGTGGTGTCCAATCAGTGCAGCCCTAAAGTTAACTGAATCTCCATAATTGTCTAAGAATGGCTCAAAATAAATTTCAGAAAGTTATTATAAAGTCTAAGCATCCATTTTAGAACGGTTAATTAGCTTTCAATAACTGTGTGACTCGCATGTTGACTTGCGTGGCTCGCCATGTTGGCTCACGTGACTCGCAGACCTAGCTCCCAGCCTTTTATGAGCAATTTCTACCATTAGGGAACATGGGATCCCAGGTGGGATTGGCGGGATCCCGCATCTAATGTTAACATTGGAAAAGATGGACCAGATCAACTCGGATCGCTCATGTTGGAGCAGCTTAAAAAAATGATAAGTCCCCAAGAAATCTTAATCTTTAAGCTAACCTTTGTGAAATGGGTGCAAACGTCAAATACAGTAGTCACATAGAATCCCAATTATAAAGTGACATATATCATGATTTTAAGATCTTAAGAAAGTGCCAATTGAAAGTAAATTCGACTGCCTGATCTATGAAAATGCTCTTTATAAAGGAGCGTAATAAGCCAACTTTGAACAAACAGTCCGCAAAGTTATTTAATATATAGTTTTCTATTATAATAGTATTTTATTATTTAACACTTTCATTTCAGTGCTTGTATTTACATATTTTATCGTTGGACATTCTCACGCCCTAATAGACCATTTACAGTTGTGTGCTTGGTTACCTGGCTTTTGAATGAAAGTGAGGCTGGAGTTGACCTTGCTTTGATAGAAACCTCACTGCTTTTCTTATGTTAATGATCTTCTCATGCTAATTATAGTGAGGTCTCTATCAAAGCAAAGTCAACTCCAGCCTCACTTACATTCAAAGGTCAGGTAGCTAAGCACATTTGTTCTTACTATGCATATTTCATTCGCCTTTTCCACAACTTGAAAATAATCTCAGGGAGATCGACAGGTCATTTTTTATTCCTAGTTTTTATTCTGAACAGTAATTTTGACTTACAAAACCGAGTTGATCTGGTCAAAGTTTTGTACCTGTCTCTTTCTAATCCATCTCTAGAACATCTGCCAAGCTTGAAGATAAAATGGGGCAAAGATTCATCCCTTCATTGTGCCCATCAATCAAAGTGGACTACAGGACCCATTATCACTCTGTAAGTTATCATTATTCATTCATTGTAATTAACTGCAGGGCTTCTGATAGGGTGCAAAAAAAAAATTGGAAATTCTTTGGCACTTTCAAGTCTCTTTATGCGGCAAGAAAGGTCTGTTATGTGACAAATTATGCGATTTTATTTTAGGTAATTTAACCTTAAGCTTGCATTGTTTGGTCTAAGGGGAGCACAATCCTTTTCTTGCTGTTCAAGAACATAATATTGCATGTGGAGTGCAGGGGAATGATGAAAGCATCTGAACTAAATCATTTATTGCCTCATTTTAAATTATTGAAATCAGAGATGGCTAATTTTGCCAATAGTGTCTCATGATTCAGCTTCAAGGAGCTTTTCCACCACAAACTTTCATAGATGATCAGCCACTACATGCCACTCTGCATATAGTATGGCAGAACTTGATGAGATCTGATGTGTGCAAAGCCACTTTTAGGCACGTGCATGCACCGCATGCAATATGACCGAAAGTCCAGAGCTCAAGCGTGACTGACACTTGTCTGATAGAGGCAGTGTGGTGACTGTCTGTTGTTGCAGTATGCCACTTACTTTGCTGAGCAATATTATAACGGAGTTAATTTTCCAAAAGGCATTAATACATGTAAGAGGGGAACACCTGTTTATGTAACTAAAGTAACATGGTTTACCGCTGTAAAGCTTTGCAACTTGTAGGAAAATGAGCCCGCTGCCTGTATTTCTCTCTCTCCCAGCTCTTGAATCCCCAATTGTCGCTACTGAGCCCAGGGGGTTACACATACCTAAGTAATGCTAAGTATATCATTATTAGAAACTGTAACTTTGTGTCTTTAGTCTTTCAGTCATTACGTGTACAGTTCAATTTAACATGTAGACGATGACTAAGGCTCAATCACTAGACTAGTACCTTTGGTCAGTTACGAAATGGTGGCCAAGGGTAACCCTGGTGAAAATCTTTGAACGATCTTTGAAGATCCTTTAAGACTCCTCGAAGATCTTTTCGAGAATCCTCAAGTTTCCTACCTACATGTAGCATCCTCGAAGATCCTTAAAGATCTTAGCTTTTCTTACCAAGATCCTCAAAGATCCTTGCCAAGATCTTCAAGGATCCTCGAGGATCTTCGAAGATCCTGTTCAAGATCCTTGAGGATCTTCAAAGATCTGTGCAAGATCCTGACCAAGATCTTTGAAGGTCTTCAA
>NC_090869.1:37185775-37188275 GCF_036669935.1 Montipora foliosa
AAAAAAAAAATTGAGATGGAGGTAAGACTCTTGTTCGAATAAGATGACAGCAGTTTTATTGCTAGACTTCACCAAGCCACTGCGTTCTCAACCGTCTACACCAATGACTGCAAGTACAGCATGGCTGGTATGTAGTTTTGCATTGCACTTGATGTCAGGTTGGCTATGAGTGGCTGTGACGCAGTTATTCAGTCATATTACTCTGACTTGTGATGAAGATACAAAAAATGTAACGGGAGCACAATTAAATGACATGCTTGTGGAAAGAACAATTGCTAACTGGTGTTTTCCAATTGTCTTATGAAATGTTTTTACTAAAAGCTAAAGCTAGACTTTGCATGTAGAAGTACTGCTGCTTTATCTGCGGACTGTGAGACTGCGAACTTTATATCTGGATTTTCTTTGTGTACGTACCTAGTACCTATGTCTCTTCAATTGTGAACGATTTCAGTAAGTGCATCATTGTGTAACATTGCTAATAGGGACTGATCGCCTCAGCTTTTGTTGCGGAGTTTCGGGAAAAACAAGTATTCTTCAAAACGTTCGTGCCCTTTAGTTTTACAGCTGTCGCATTACTGCGTACAATGTTGCAATTCTGGCTTGTAAAATGAACGTTTGAAAAAATACTTAATTTTGCGTGCACCTGCCATACTCTGGAGACTGGATGACATGTACGTTGCACGAATTGAGCGAAACAACAGGCCATTGTCATCATGAAATGCTCGTTCGGAATACTCTCTTGCCCTGTCTTTCGCCGAAATAGGAAGGTGCGATTTTCTTTCCTGCGAAGAAGAGCTAGGCGTTTTAACAACAAACTTATCCGTGAGGATGTTTGTTTCAAGTAAAAGAAAATATTATATTACATATTGCAAGGTACAATCAGCAGGTTTCACGCCACATATCTTCAGCGAATATCTGAATGATTGTGATTGGTTTGTTAAGAGAAATGGATTGGTGGCAATGAGCACTCGCTTACTACTGGCACCAGGTCTCCGACAAGTAAAACAACGCAGAAAGCGCCACTGAGTTAGTTTGTGCGCTCGTTCACTCCAACCTTTGTCTTGTTTGACGTCTTTTGAATGCTAAAATGCCTTGTACAATGTAAAAGAACTCTAAAGTGAAAGTTTGTAAACTGATTTCACTGTCGTTAAATTTGTACATTTCATTGTGTCTGCACCATCTGTCCAACTCTTAAGCCTTTTCCCTTGTAAAATTTAATGAGGTACATGTACTAAATTGATGTGTGGCTTCTTTTGGCCCCAGTTTGCCAAATTCCTGTCTCATGTATCTTCCAATAAATATTGGTGAAGTGTCCATTCACCTCTTTCTCTATCTTGCAACCCATTCGCTTTCATAAAATTATTTTTCTTACATGTACATGTAACTAGTAGCTACATGTATGGCTGTGAAGTGCTTGTCAAGGTAGGGAAAATGCAATTCATTGCATAGTTCTGATTGAATGGCTGATGACACATGTTGTCCCAAGGATACTGTATACCCGTCCGGTACTTCCCGGCAATCGTTTGAATTGCGTGACCACTGCGCCTGACTGGCTTCTTTCAAAATGTCTATAGGCCTAGGGCTAATAAACATTTCATACTGTAGTACTGGAACTAAAAACCAGAAAATGTAACTCTAAATTAACAAAACTTTAGGATTATTAGCTTATTCACTTTTAGGTTCGAGTTAACGGTCAAAATGGCATTAGGAACCAACTATCCAGAACAGGGCAAAAAACTTTTTTTCATTCCACTTGTCCATTGGACGAGTAACCTTGAGATTTTGGTTGTCCGAAAGTTAAATTCACTTGTCCAAAAAAATTATTTAAGTGAATAACAAAATATTAAAAAAAGTAGAAATTGTATCTTATAATCTGTTTTGCACCAACTCTCAAGTGTTTGTTTTAATAGTTATTTTAACTTCTGTTGTTCTTTTCACTTTTTAATACAACACCATTTCATACACACACATCGGGGATCACTCACATTCTTTATGTACAATACACCACTTGAGACAATGCAGCACATCTATGAGGCATTAAAATTGCGATCTAAGATGAAACATATAAGTCCCGGCAATGTTCTGAGGCTGTTTTCAAGGAATTGATCTGGCCTCAGTTGTTCAAAAGGTGGATAACGCTATCTAGCGGATAAACACTAGCGAAAGCAATTGAGTTATCCAGTGGATAGTAATTTATTCAGTGGATAGCGCTATCCACCCTTCGAACAACTGGGGCCTGATGATCACAAGACTTACTACAACTACACTTATCTTGCCACAACGGTAATCGTCTCGTTCAAGTGTTAATGAAGCCTTGTCACAAACGAGGTCGTCATTCCCATATATGGAATGTGGATCCCTGTCTTTACCGAAACAACAGAGCCAGATACTCTCGGAAAACAAAGGCGAAAACGGGTAAGTTGCCGTGAAATGAAACCAAAATTAGCGAAACTCATTCTAGTTTACAAAGTGCAGAGATGCTTGGGAACTCAGATCTCAG
>NC_090869.1:37193275-37195775 GCF_036669935.1 Montipora foliosa
TAGTAAAACTGAAAGACATACGTTAGAAAGTTGAGAGCGACATTCGGTAATTTGTTTGTTTAGTTCGTTGCGTTTTGAGCACATAGCTCTGATCGTACTTCTCATGATGTTGCGTGAAAACGTGTTTTGAGTTCGCTGAATTTCGTGAAGGTATTTTTGGTTGAAATTAGAAATATTGGAAAAAGTGGACGCGTGAAAATTCGAACGGAAACCTTTTGGAATTACTTTGGCTTGGAGGCAGCGGCTGATAAAATTAATATGACTACAGAACCTAGTTTTAGTGAAAATAAAAATGGCTAAACGGAATGCTAAATCGCTAGAAATGGAAGGAAAAGGAAAGAGATAACTCACGATTTCCTGGCGCAGCTCCTTGATGAGTGTCTTGTGGTTGGGCATCGTGGGTTACGGCGTCGTGGTTGCGAGGAATGAAACGAGGTCGCAGCGATTTAACAGTAAACAAAAATTTTAGTTTAAAGAAACTGTGGTGCTGCGTCGGTGGGAGATTGAAACAGAAATTTATTTTATCAAACGAGTTGATAAAATGGTGGCTATTTGACCAAATCGGATATCCTGTATTACGAAAATTCTTCTCCCAGAAAACAACCTCACCTTGAGCATCTGAAGATAACTGGAAAGGGCAGTCACACGAAGCATCTTTTAGGATGTCCCGGTATAAGCTTCTAGTCGAAAGGCATACCACTGGACCCAGCGCCAAACTCATGGAAGCCAGAAGTCCTGTTACAGAGCTATAAGATCCCTTTAGCAGATGGTGAAAAGCATCTACCCTTCTTTGGGGGACTTGAAAAGTTCCAGCATGTAAATTCAGGACATAACCCAACAGCTCCCCAGATTGGACTGGCACCCATTGGCTCTTCACATCATTGGCCACAAAACCGCTACGCCGCACATCTGCTCGCACCATGTCCGAAACCCTCTGTGCTTCAGAGAAATCAGAATCCGTCCCTGCACCATCATCTAGGTAAGTAAATAAACGAATTCTCTGCCTTCTCCAGTGCTTCGTCAGGGCTTTTTGGATCTCTGTAAAGATAAAAGGACCAACTGACTGGCCGAAAGGCAAAACAGTAAACTTAAAAAACTTACAGGAATCATCAACCATCCAAGAGCAGCCAAGGAACTTTGTATGGTCTGGAAATTTTCCACATGGTGATATCCACTTGTATAGTCAAACTTGAAGAGCCAGTCGTCACCTTGTTGGAACATAGTTAATAGAGGAGAATGGTTATGAAACCCGACAAATTTCTTTGTTGTAGGTTTTTGTTCTCTTTTTTGGCCTTGACCGTGCACAAAACACAATAGTTGTTTACTCCGTACTCAGGAACTAACCAATAGAAACGTGTTGGTTACGTAATTCATGCATAGTGTATGAGCACAAAACAAAAGATTGTCCTGGACTTTCCAACCTAAATTATGCCATCTTTGTTTGCTCCTTTGATGTTTACCGAGCTTCAAAACCAGTCTCCTCCATTAACTATGGTTAGAACAAATCAGCTGGTGTACGTATGGCTTCGTACTTGAATTTACATGATCGGAGATGTTGATTGACATAACGTAAATCCTTAATAAGCCTACATTTTCTTGAACTGTTCATGGCTACGCCCAATGGACTGCACGCAAGAGGACTCACCTCCACCAATGCACCCGACTTCAGCAATTTAGAAATTTCCGCAGACACAAACTCAGCATTGCATAACGCGATCTTGTGATTCTGAAAAAACTTCACCTCAGGTAATGCAATAAACGGCAAATTAACCGTCATGAATAACTCTCAGCAACCAATTACTTGCACCGATATTCTGCCAGAAAGCAATGTTCTCTCGCAATCGACCTCTGACAACAACACAACTATGATTAACGTCAACAAATTAATCCCCTCCGATTATATCATAAAAAGAGTCACTCACAGAACTACCACAGCAGAGATCGTTGGCCGTTCCGGACATCAGGAATTCACTGGCTTGTTTGTTGATAGTTTCCTGTGGACTGTCCAACAGCTACTGCCCCATTCTGGACAATGGCAGCAAGGCATTCCCTGGCAAAGTGTCCTGGCTTGAAGCAACGAAAACAGACAGACCGCTCATCGCGTGGCTGACTCTGTTTTCCCGCCAGTCATGGCGTCGCGTAACTCGCATTACTGCGCTCAAGGACAATCCTCCTCTCCGAAGCTCGTGGAAAAATTCCTTTAGCCTACGGAGCCTTGGAGAAAGCCGCTCTTTTCTTCTCGTCCCTCAACTGTTCCTTCACCTTTCCTTCACGGCCCTCTGTACCTTCTTTTCGTCTTCCGAGTTGCTAGTAAGCGGGTCGGCGGTATAGCAAGCGACCGTATCCCAGCCGTACTTTTCGGCGAGTAAGATGTGCTTGTTCCTTTCCACGAGCAAATCCTTACCCTCGGTGAGCCTTTTAGTGAGGTCCTCGCCGTCATCTGTCGCCAGCGGTTCGTCAGTTTTCTCTAATACTTCCTTGTTTAGTTGGTATTGCTTCT
>NC_090869.1:37200775-37208275 GCF_036669935.1 Montipora foliosa
CATACAATCTTAATTACATAGTAGTAGTTTAAATTCCCTATTTTTATTATCAAATCCTTAAAACTTAAAGTGCCCCTGTGATAAAAAAAAACCATTTCCTTTTTTCCTTCAGATTTTGAAACTGTGTTTGCTTAACACCTGACTGGCAAAATTTTGAGCTTTGATTTTTATCCAAAGGCCGCTTACTTTCAGTGTAAGTTTTGGATTTCACGGTCTGCCATTACTCACGTTCAAAACTGACCGATTGGACCTCAGACGGTTGGATCCAGGGAAAAGTGACGTCAGAGGCTCACTAGCTTAAAATTTCAGCGTGTGAACGCAGCTTATTATATATGAAAAGCGTGAGTTTAAAAGTCTGAAAGCCCAAAACCCCCGTGCTGCATATTAATTCTGCGGCGTACACACGTATTGCATTCTTAAACGAGTGAGCCTTTAACGTCATTTTCTCCTCGATCCAGCTCTCTCAAGAACATAATGTTAGTAATGGCGGACCATTAAATAGGAAAATTACAGTTAAAATAAAGAGGTGTCTTTTTGAAATCAAGGCTTAAAACATGGGTCACTTAGTGTTTTGTTAACATAGTTTTGAAATCCAAAGAAAAATATGAATTGATTTTTTGGCCACAGGGGCACTTTAAGAAATTAAGAAATAATCAATTCTAGAATGTCTACTTTAGTGCATAAACCTTAATCTCAAGATATGGTTTATGAGTTTCAAACTGCTCCAATCGTCTGAAGAATTACCTAAAAACGATAAATGCCATGATAGATAGATCTGAAATCTTAAAATATATTCTATTGATAAATAGAAACTAAAAAAAACTTGAAGAAAGCTTTTATCAGGCAATGCTACAACAAGTTGCAAAATTGTTGAGACACTTTCATTAAAAAACACCTTTTCTAGCTTTCAATGCTCGCCGTATCTAGAACTTAGACCTTTCCCACTTCCTCTCCCTTCTCCCCCTTTCAATGTTGACTGCTTAAGTTTCTAACATTTTTTTGTCTTGCTAGCAACTCTGATAAGGGGGGGAGGGGGGCTGCAGTGTGAGAGATAATAGGGAAATTAATAACGCCCCAAGAAGGTGAAGTGTCTCCACTATTTATGCAACTTGTAGCATTGATGATGGTCGAAAAATTTATTATTGTTGTATGTTAATAGCCAAAAACGGTGAACGTACCAAGGCCATCTTACTCCGCCCACATCCGGCAAGGTGGCTGAGATCGTCATGCTCGGTTCACTGTCTTATTTCGTGCTTCACTACAGAGTCACATTATTAGAGTGAACGTATACTATATCCTATAATTACAGAAATCTAATATATCCTAAGAATATTATATCAATACTAATTGGCTATACCAAGTTTTGATATAATGGGAATCTAACCCGAATTTCGTGGGTTCAATTCCCACCCTAGTCAGAGTTTTTCTCTGTCCTTGTGTTGGCCCATTTCCATTAGTAGGGCTAACGCATGGTTCATATGGGGTAGAAACCTAGCACTTCACATTACACTCTAATCAGTTAAGTCTGTTCAAATATACGTGCTACACGAGCTTACACGGCCAACGTTTGCAAAAACGTAATCCTTCCTTGTACTTGTACATGTTCATTTCCGTGACTTTAACATCTTCAGTTCCCACGACCTGCTCCCGTCTGACCTTGTAGCTTAGTCGGTAGAGCAGCAGTGATCTAGCCCGAAGGTCGTGTGTTATATTCCCACCCTGGTCAGAGTTTTTCTCTGTCCTTGAGTGGGCCCATTTCCATTAGTAAGGCTATCGCTCGCATGGTTCATACGGGGTAGAAACCTAGCACTTCACATAACACTCTAATCAGTTAAGTCTAGTGATACAGTATACTAGTATTGACATGTCTTGCTTGAGACGCTTAAACGACTATGTAAAATTAAGTTATTTAAATAAATATAACCTAATGCCTGTTTCCTAAAATTAATGTGTTTCTTGTGAGATGCTCATATGTGGACTTAAAATGTTCTAAAATTGCAATGTGTACTGTGCTTGAAATAACTGCTTTCTGCATTTTCTGTCTTCCCCGTCAGTTTCTTTACTACACCCTCCATCTCTTCAGAGCATCCTCCAAGGACGGCCATTTTAATGTTATATTGTTGTACCGTTTATCCATGATATTGTTGTTTAAGTTCCCATCGTAGGTAATCGTACCTGGAAGTTTTCTCCTTGAACTCCAATCCAAGGGCAGCTCACCTCCAGCATAATAGCCCTTTTCTCGT
Source organism: Montipora foliosa (assembly GCF_036669935.1). Taxonomy (NCBI): domain Eukaryota; kingdom Metazoa; phylum Cnidaria; class Anthozoa; order Scleractinia; family Acroporidae; genus Montipora; species Montipora foliosa. Next base: position 37,203,019 of record NC_090869.1, read on the forward strand.
AATGGTTGATTATTTGAGCATCTACAGAATTTGCTTTCAGTTCAGTCTTTTCTCCGAATACTGGAACATCCCAGAATGCTTGAACCGCATTCTCGTTCTCATATTTTGGTTGCTGCTGAACAGGAGAGCACCAAGGTGCAACTTCGTCTATTACCTCCAAATCTTTGACAATTAAAAAAAAAATGATCTTCTGGGCTGCATTACAAGTATGTCCCGACAAATACTTACTCTGTGCCAGGGCCCGGCACTCATAAGGACCGGGGGACCGTTTCAGGGTTACTGTCGATAAATCTACAGGACATGTCAATTAGTGAGCTTGCTCGAGTGTTCTTTCCATGATAAACTGGCGTGAGTAGTAACTGCTCATGCAACTCTGTCATTCCAGCTATTGTATGTAATGGCCATGACGTCCAAAGTCTAAGCCATGCAGGACAATTCTGTACTCTGATATTGTCATTGTCCCATCGCTTGAAAGTCAGCTTCCCTTGCCACTTTGCTTGTCGAAATGCTTCCTTTAGCTGTTCAACTCTGCACTTCTTTAAGTAGTCTACAAAGTGTGCATGTTGCCCTCTTTCACCATTCTCTGTCCGAATAGAGGGTTCCTTTCCGGATACTCTAGATTAAGATCCGTTTTATACTCCTCGGCAAAACGTTTTGCGTCTTTCACCATCGAGATACTCCTATTTTGATGGCCTGCTCTTCAATTCTCCTTGCTGTTTTCATCTTAGGATGATCATTTGTATTTAACAAATAAAGAACCCTTGCATGTCATCTGTTCTGTTTAAAGGACGCGGGAAGCCGATAGAGTTCCAAAGAAGCGTTGGGGAAACGAGTGTTTTCCCTACTTCTTGAAAATGAATTCTTCATTATAACCTTAGTGCAACTTCTTTCATATGTATTGGAAACCTGACTTCAGACTGTATGAGTACAATGGATTACATTGTAAAAAAAGTCAGTGATGCGAAATGAGATGAACTGAAGGGGCAAAGTGCCATGCATAAATCATATTTTTTTACACGTGTCTGCTAAGCTAGTCTATCAAAGGGTGGAAAAAATAGCAATTCATTGGTTGATAACGTTCTTCCACTGTCGAATACGGATTGCATTCCCTTCTTGTCAAAACGGAATTTATGTTCAAAGGAGGTATTTTAGAGTTGAAAGCTCTCGTGACCAACAATTTGTTTGGCTAAAATCGGTTTATTCTGTGTCATCAAAACAAACAACATCGAGTTTCTCGGTAAAAAAGTAAAGTAAAGTAAAGCAACCATATTTAACGTCGATAACTCGTAACAGTAATTCAACTGACAAACCTGAGGTCAACGGTGCGCTCATTTTACTCCCCCCTCTCCATCAGTGCTCCGTTTTACGGGTATTTAAAGCTACTTAGCTACACGGAAAGGAAAGAAGTCGAAACAAGGATGCGAGATCCGGGAATCGAACTCAAGACCTCTTGCACCAAAGCCGCGCACTAACCGACTGTGCCATCCTTGCTCCTTGGTGTTGTCTGTTTACTTGATTCTTACAATCCCCTGGCACAGTTATTTCATGTCTTTGATTACTGTTTTTCTTGTGTTTGACTTCATTTTACTTTTAATTTTGTACAGGTTTTCTTGTGAGATTTCTACTGTGCTTCTCAATAACTCGTAACACCAGTAAGATCATGGATTGTTCTGTTCCGCCCGGTGCTATCACATCTGTCAATGGAGTGCGTGTTCTCAGCTTGTGGTGGGTTATTTTGGGACATACATACGGTGCTATTGCGCAAGGCGGAATCCTGAGTAAGTTCAACGGACTGTTCGTTACTCGATTTAACAGTCACTGTTATCACACTTTCCATTTCTTTAACTTCATGGAAACAGAAAAGTCAGTATTCACATGCACCACACCCCACTTTAAACAAGGAGGCCTGGAGCGCATAAGTCACTCTGGAAGTTATTTCAGTGGAATAGTTGAGAGAGCAATAATGATAAACATAGGCATGCATTGAGTACTTGTGGTAGTGCAGTAACTTGACACAGCACTTTATTCCGTAATAACTGTCAATGGAGCTACGTTTTGTTTTCCAGGAGATTCAAGCGGTCTTTTCATAATATGGAGCTCTAATAGTACACAATATTGTTTTGGTACCGTATATCATTATAGTGCCATAGTGGTTAAAAGATTAAAGAAAGTAAAAGGGAATCGAGAAACATTGGCTTCGAGGCTGACATGTTGGTCATTTTCAAGTTCCAATACAACTTATTTTTCATCGCAAGTTTAAGCGTGTACTCTGAGCGTGTAACATCTTTCCACGACAAAACTTCATGGAAGTTTCCTCTGTCCGGTGGGGTTAGTATCTGGATGGGAGACCTTAAAATATACAACTTGTCAGAAACAAAGGACCGAAAATTCTATTTTAAGGCTCAAAAATGCGAAGTAAGCGAGGTACTATTTTGTTAGCCTGTTTATGCAAAACAAATATTGATGCAAAAGTGAATAAATATTGATACACAGTTTTTAGGAAGAGCAGAAGATTTTAGGAGGTGTCGATAGAGAATAAAAATTTGCGACATGACAATAACAAAAATTTTGTAGCGCGAAAAACATTTTGGAAGATTTTTGCTACGTTCAATTTTTCTATTGTACTTTTGGCTGCACAAGTAAATCGCAAAATGGAAGGTGACATCGATTTTAGCGGCCGCTTGTGATCGATGAAGTTACCTTGCGTGTTTACAAACAACTCACGAATCAAAGGATACATCTGTGCCAAAATGATGGCAAGACATCAGATTTTTGTTTTTGTTAGTTTGTTTTGGTCTTTCGAGTGGTATAAAGTTTGATGAGAAATGTGTGAATTAAACACGCGTTTGCGATCTTTGTGCACGTCCAACTTTTGAGGTTGACCATTGTATTCACTCTCCTAGACGAGGTTATTTATCACCTAGTAATTCCATCGATTTGGAAATAGAAGCTGCTTTATTATTCATCAGCGTCATAATTTCTTGCCGATTTTGGGGCTCATTTGTTGAAACTCAAGCACGCTTCGAACAGACTTGTTTATATTCGTGATTTATTGCCACCCACGGACTTACACTCTTACACTCTTACAACCCGGCGACATAGTGTGGTGCACTGTACAATAATAATAATAATCTACATGAAAAAATATTCGATTCTGATTGGCTAAGAGAAGTGCAGTTCAGGTGTAACACCAGTGCAAAAAGGGTAATGCCAGTGCAAATTCCACATTGAAATTCTGAATTATGATTGCCTAATAAACAATAGGGTTTTGGTCAAAACCAACAAATCTTTTGTTTTCAAATCAAGTGGGAGCCCTGGATGGCGCAATTGATGGCGCAATTTTTCCCAGGTTGCGTGGTACGCGTACGAATTTTTTCATGATATTCACTATAGTTAGCATTTTCCCCTGATTTGCATTTATTTGATAAGTAAACCTACATTTTACATCAGTTGCAGTGACCAACCGGCTTCAGATGAGACATTCTATTGCTTTAATTTCGAATACTTTAAAATGTTGATCTTTTTCTTTGGAAAACTGTACTACAGTAAGCCACCTTGATATCGCAAATTTTCGCAGGTAGCGGCTTCGTGTATCACGAACATTCTTAGGCGTCTTACACCGTTGGCTGGAGGTGACTGAAGACGCCTAGCATGTTAATAATTTGTAATTTGCTGTGATTGATTTGTAATTACCGTGAGTGACCTGAATTTGTTGTGAGTGATTAGTAATTTGCTGTGAGTGATTTGAATTTGCTGTGAGCATTTCGTTTTGATGTGACAGTTTTGGGCCACCGTAGAAATGAAACTTGCAAAGATTATTACAGTTAGGCCCGTTTTGAGGTTTGATGGACGGTTTGATGACAAATATTCCAAGACGTCGTGCACCGCTGGCTGGAGGTGACTGAAGACTCCTAGCATGTTAATAATTTGTAATTTGCCGTAAGTGATTTGTAAATGCTGTGAGTGATTTGAATTTGTTGTGAGTGATTTGTAATTTGCTGTGAGTGATTTGAATTTGCTGTGAGTGATTTGATTTTGCTGTTTTGATGTGACAGTTGTGGGCCACCGTACATTCCACTTTATTTCGCAGTTCAAATATATGGAACTTCATATCTTTTAAAAATCATTATAGGAAACTTAACACCTTCCCGTCCTGCAAGCACGATTAGGATGACTACTGATGGACATTAGGGAGCTTAAGCACGCGCGTTTTTGAGACGTTGACGGCAACCGGAAGAGAGCATTTAGCGTGCCAGGACAGTGGTGTCCCCAGATTTTTATACTAATCATCTCTAATGGGGAAAAGTTACTCAGCAATGTAAATGTGGTTATGTAAAGACAAGTTAAAAGTGAAAACAGCTCACTTCTGGTTGCCGTTCGCGTCTCAAAAACGCGTGTGCTTAAGCTCCCTATTACTAAGGGAAGAACCGTAGCGACTGAAGCCGCTGGCCTCATATATTCAACTCGCTGTTGAACCAAATGTTGGGTTGTTGAAATTGTATAAAATGTCAGAAGCTTGTTTAAAGCTTTTAAAATCAAATTTAGACTTTTTAAGTTTCATTGAACATCGATTCAACATTTCCTTTGTTTTCGAAAATATTGAGTAGATTTAAAGTCGTTTGGACATGCAGAGCACACGCATGTTCTCGACTTCGAGAGAGTCTGGTGTCTTGTTCTTTAGACTTGTTGTTAGCATGAAGTTAGAACCCTTTGATTTGCGCATTCAACAGAGCTTTACCTAAGAATAATTTCCTCTAGCGAAAAAGGAAGGAAAAACTATGCACGAATCTCCTCGATATTCTGTCACGTATGAGCGATGTGACGTCAATGCAACATCACCTCCACCCTTCCGCCATTACGCAGGCGTGAAAATTCAAACTGGTCGCAGCGAGTTTTAAACCGGTTAGGAGTTTAATTAGTCGTCCAAAGTTCTGGACGTGCAGAAGTAGTTGCCGTTCCTTCTCGCTCAGGAGAGAAATCCAGGAAAGCTCTGCCCAGCTGAGTACCCATTCAAAATTTTGGGTAAATGTTTAAGCCGCTGAAATGGGCCTTCAAAGGAATTGATTGGTATTTGAAAGGACTTTATAACCTATCCAATCAATTTGTGATATTGTTCTTGCATTCCTACGGCTGATTTGTGTAGAATTTATCTGTTGCCTGGATAACAATCAACCTGCTTATTTTGCTTCAGATGACATTCTCCTTGGGCTGAACATTATTCACCGATTTACGTTTGCCACTATCTCTAGTGCCTTCT
>NC_090869.1:37213275-37255775 GCF_036669935.1 Montipora foliosa
AGACGTGTAAAAATTTTCTCTTTAGCAAAATATGATGGATACAAAGCGAGTCTTGCCTTTAAGAACGGTGCCTACTATTGTTATTGCGCATACGCTCTGTGCATCTCAAGATACTCGGGTTACCTATTGGTGGTTCCTACCAATACAGTGATATTTTTGGGCGGTTTAAAACTATCCGGAGAAAGTAGATCTTAGTAAGTACTCTTTGTATCCAAAAAGAAAATTGGGGGTAACCGTGTGTATTTTTCAGAGGTAATTAAGCTTCAATTTGAGAAAGAACGCCATACATTGCTTTGTATTTTATAGCTTTTTGCAAATATTATTCATCAATTATCTTTGAAAAATGCGTGGTTACCCTCAATTGTCTTTTTGGATTTCGATAACACTTGTTAAGACCTACAATTCCTCCATAATCATAAAACGGGGCAAAAATACCTTTTTTAGAATTAGTAGGCACCGTCCTCAAAATTAACCTGCACGTAGACCAATCTGTTAACTCTGTGAATGCTTCATAATTACTGGGTTGCCAGTATGGCAATCCCAGTCGGAAAATGGGTGAGATTTGTTTGTTTTCTCTTTTTTTTATTGGATTTGTTGTAGAGTTATTCCATTATTAGCCTGCGTAGCACGTATTTCTGTGAATTTTGGCTGTGCGAAAAATGGGGCTTGGTATTTTGCGCTGCCACAACATCGAAAATTTTTTTCCACCTCGGAAATTCTAGTCTTTTCTTTCTCCCAATGAACTGCTCTTTAGTAATCTCTTACCCCAGGTAGGATTAAGTGTTTGCACCTCATAACATTTAAATTGCCATCGCGTACAGAGTGTAATGTGCTCTGATGATAATGTAAGTTATGATGTCATTTTTCAGTGTATTGGCTGGTCGTGGTATCTCGCTAACGACATGCAGTTTTATATAATCAGTCCTTTGGTCATATTTCTGGTCTATAGGTAGGTGTTACCAAGCAACAACTGCTAACATGCGGCAATGAAGTGAACCGAAAATCATTGCTCGTACCAAGGCAATTTGAGCGATCATTGCCAAAAAAGCCATGACATTTTTGGACTTCAATGAAATTCGAATTCAGAAATTCTAAGATAATTGTGCGATGCTCTGGCAACTGCATCATCTTCGTCTGCATGGTCAGTTTAGTGGGTTTGTGTGAGAATTTAACAAAATGGAAGATATACCAGTTGTAAATTAGAGACAAAATTAACAAATGTTCCCTTTACTTCACTTGCTTTTTATTGACTTGCTTCGTCTCTAAGGTTTCAACAACTTGATAAGGGCGAAACATGAATCTCGCCGTTGAGGGCTTGAGCCCAGGTTATCATGGTTGCAGAGACCCTTTCGACAACTACCTCCCCCAATATTTCCAGGACTACCAACCACAAGAGTCCTTTCTCTGTAGAGATCTATACCCTGGGAAAAAGGGATCGAACAAACTAGCCTTCAATTGCTATTTCAAGCGACACTTGGCAGGATAGTCATTAGAAATGTAAGCTGTTATTGCTGGAAAGGAGTTGCTGACCGTTCTGTTGTTGGTGCTGTGATCGACTTGTTTGAAATTTTTGTTCCTCTTTTCAAAGTTCGACTTGTAATCAAATTCACTTTGCCTGTGAACTGTTCTTTTTTCTTTTTTAGATTCAAGTGGAAAGGAGTGTTTGCCAGTGTGGGTGGACTTCTCGGAATTTCTTTTGTTGTCACTGGAGTGATAATTGATTGTTATGACCTGAAAGTAGTACTATTCGGCATGGGCGAGTAAGTGTTCCATGATTCTTTTTTTTTTCTTTGTTTGTTTCTTTTTTTTGTTTTTCTTAACAACATCAGCTGCGAATAGATAGATTAGACCATTTAAAGACACAGTGTTCCAAGTCAATGAAGCAAATTAAAGCAAATTGCACCCGGCAGTCGTGGCAGCGGTGATGCATTTCACAAACTGTTTTCTTCTTTGCTGGGAGTCAAAGGATTTTTGCGTGAGTTGGTGTAGAAACTAATTCCCTTTTCTTTGCGTAACCTCCAAAAGGGTCTTGGCATGTTGGTCATACCCGAAATTCGCATTTTATTTTTTCTAAAGAGCGAAAAAAGAAGTGTTAATCAAATTATTGATTTAGTCAGAGTCAAAGCAAATCCTCTGTTTTTATAAAAGGTAAGCAATCTGTTTACTTCTACAGATATTTTACTTTGTTTTTACTACGCTAGTTTCAAATTGTGAGAGCAAACGAACTTAGTTGTTTGCCCTTTTCTTTGCTTTTAGCAATTACAGGAATTCATTCCTTTACTTTAACATCTTTTTCCACGATTGAAAACTAGCAAATTAATAACAACGTTGTGACAACAAGGTCAAATGAAGTAAAATCATATTCATTAAAAGGGTTTAGTGTTTTGAGGAAAGAATACCCAAAGAAAAGCCACTAGCAGTCAGTCAGAGAATTCCGGAAATACTGATTGCTCTTTGAGTGGTTAGTTTCCCCAACCCTGCACGATCCTGGCTGCTTGTTTCTCAGGAAATGGCAGGTTTTTTTTTGTTTAGGGATCCTAATAAAAAACCAAACAATGATGATGAAAACAATTTCTCTAGTTTTTTTTTTTTTTAGGGATCCTAATAAAAAACCAAACAATGATGATGAAAACGATTTCTCTAACCTGTTGTATATCAAGCCATATTGTCGCATCTCACCTTATCTTGTGGGAATGGTCCTTGGATATCTGATCCACGTTGAAAAATCAGCACCTCGTCTAAGCCCATTGGTAAGTAGTAGAGAAGGACCTATTCGCGATCGCTTTTAAAGATTTTTCCGACAGCTGTTTGCCTTTTGTAAGGGACTGTCACGTTATTTAGAGTGTTTAGGGGAAGTCTTTAGTTAATCATGTGTTTAATACTTGAAAATGGTAATGTGGAATTCCTTTACTGATAAATTTATCGTTACATCACAACCAAGATGATTCTGAAAAAAAAAGCTGTCTTTATCCAAGCGATTTGCCATTAACTTGAAAAATGTCCGGTCAATTTTTTCCAAGATTACCCAAATGCATTCCGTTTAAATCTTGTCCATTTGTGTCCATCTATGCAGTTCTTTCCTTTTGCTGTATTTCTTTATGTTGTTCAAGAGTTTTAAGTGGTTATTGCACTGTTTCATTGTACTTTTTGGGCATTTTGGGTGTCATGAAGTTACATCATTGTGCATGACATATCCCCTTTAACCCTTTCAGCACCGTGGGGTTCCCCATTGACGAGTAAAATCGTCTGGCGTTAGACAGAGTAAAATCTATAAGTGGCACTATTAGGAGTGAAAGGGTTAAAGTCTCGAACAATCTGAGTCAGCAAAACAGTAGATAGATTTATAGTAGCATCTCCTGTCCGGGAAGCGACAGTCTCCTTTTGCTTGTCATGAAAGCGTAAGAATTCTGTCATTCTAACATTTATGTCTCGCTCCTTTGAGAAGTTGCTCAATACCTGGATCGAACAGTCAAGAAATACGAAAATTTGAAAACAAATTTTATCCATTTTTGGCAAAGGGCATTTTGCCGTATGCTAAATTTCTTAAGTGACACAGGGGTTACCCCAAGGAAAGCTTTGGAAAACTATACGTCCCATTGGGACGTATTAAAATATGCGGGATCTGCTTGCAATGAGAACTAGCCACTATGTTATCACCTAACTTAGACCTTGTCCAAGAAATATTGCAGCGGACGTAAAGCGTGTTACAGTCATTTCTAGGATGATGCGAGTTAAAGACAATTTCGTTCGAGGAAAAGTAGAACCAAAAGATTTGAGCCTACCGTGTCCTTGCGACACGGTGACGCACTATTAAAAAGGGATCGCCTCACGCTCTGATTATCCAAGATCGGGATAAACAAACAGCAACAAAGGGATGAAACCCTAAAAGATATTCTAGTCCAACGCAAGAAAAATGAACGGGGGATTTAAAAAAAAATGAACGACAGATAGCATGTTAAGGACTCATTGCCATTAGGAACTTTTTTATTGCACAAATTATCACAAAGCTCTGTATGCGACCACAGTTGATTGTCAAGTCATCTACCATGTGCCTAATGCGCCACGCCTTTTACAGTGCGTCGTCTTTTTTAGTGAATTACTATTAATGATTTTCTGTTTCGCTCGTGGAAAGTAAAATAGTAGCAATTATGGATTTTTCCAACTGGAAACTGACTCCTTTTTATGCATCTTAAAAGAGGAGAGGAGATGTTTTCAAGTTAAACATTGACGAAAGCCGTTTCCAAAAGAACAAGAAAAATGCTAAAGAAGTTTTCAAGTTCACTTTATCTTTTGGAAAATTATCCTATTTAGTACTTATGGAATTATTCTCCAACACTCTGAAGATCTTTGAGATATTGTGGTGATCGGAAGTGACTTCGTTTCGCAAAGTAAGCGTTTGTCTGTTTGATCCTCTGCCGTTGGCATCAGTCATTGACAGACACAAACTTTCAGACATGATCGAAATAATACTTATCTCAGTGCCTACTCCATGAACGAGCAGCTCGGCTTCGTGTTACTCGTGTCTATTGGAGCATTACTAAACCACGAAACACCGAAAGGAAACACCAAAACATCATGTATGACCCCACCATACATTGAACACTAACTGACAAAGGTTGGATTTGAGATTAAATACCTAGGCCTAATTAGGCCTAAAACGTTTTCTCCTAATCTCAAACTTGAATCTGAATCTTAATCTTAATATCAATGAATTAAGAGCATCAACATTTTAGGCCAAATTAGGCCTAAAGGGACATATAATCTCAAGATCCAACCTTTGTTGATTAGTATTCAATGTATGGTGGTATCATATATGGTGTTTCGTTGCGCTGTTTCTTATTTTTAATTAGTTCAGTAATGTCCCGTTTAGTGCCACCGAACACACTCTAGTGGCTGTATACTGTCACACCGAGTTTCATTGGTTGTGCCTTCTGATGTGACTACATAATGCATAAAAAAGCATGCCTTTAAAGTCGCCTAAAGCTGTTATAAATGTTATTGAAAAAACACATTTCAGTTTTCTTTTACAAGTTGCGTCAGTGACGTCACCAAAGGGTATCTTTGATTACTTTGATTGCAGAGAAAAATACCGAGACAGATTGTTTGTCTGGTCGGTTGGTTTGTGGCAATTGGTCTCGGTGTGACTGTTGTGTATGGTATTTATCCTTCTACCAAGAAAGGAGGCACGCCATTCAATAAGGCTGATAACATTACTTACGGCTCCTTTAGTCGCTTTACGTGGGGTCTGGCGCTTGCATGGGTCATTTACGCTTGCAACAAAGGATATGGAAGTAAGTAAAACTCGAAATCAATACGATAATTCTTCTCATGGTAAACTTTATTTTTTAAGTGACATGTTAATCCCTAAGTATTGGAGAATTGTGTGAAAACTAAGGAATACTGAATGATCATCATATTAACACGTACATGCACCATTCAAGCATGGACGCGGCGTAGACGTTTCATTAGAGATAAAATTGTCGTCCGGCATCCAAGTCTGCCTCGTATAATGTTTGTGTTGCAGGTCTTGTAAACAAGTTCCTATCTGCGTCGTATTGGATTCCACTGAGCCGTTTGACATACAGTGCGTATTTGCTGCATTTGATGGTTCTGGGAGCTTACTTCGGGTCCTTTCAACACACGACAGAATACACCGACAAGATATTGGTAAGTTGAATACAGTAATACATACCATGTCTTTATGAGCAGTCCATCACTCTTTAATTCAGAATTCTTGGTGCTGAGTATACAGCAGATGTGACTGGACTTATGTTAGGTTGAGGAAATAATTATTCATAGATATGATAACCTCACGTCAGTTTGTTCAACACGATGAAAATAAGGAAACACAAATCGACGGGATTTTAGAATACAGTAAAACCCCGCGAGTGAGATCTTTTTTTTTAGGAACCTGATACCCTAAAATTGTCAGGAAGACCCCCTCGAAGCAAGAACCTGTTGTCCCTAAAATTTGAAACAGGTTCTTATTTTCTAAAATCTACAAAATGTACGCACTTTGGCAAATAAGATCAATTGACATTTAAAGTTCTCTACAAACGTTCGTTTCTTAAGATGAGCATTTGTTTACGCAAGCGCTGATGATTTGTTATTAACAGCATATACTTTCATTCGTACACATTCCCAACATTCAGTAATTGTTGCCAAAGGCACAACATTTTAATCTGCTCTGTTTAAATTGTGAACTGGAATTTTAACAGTAAAAGCATTTGTTGATGTTCTGAGGATTCTTGTGATCTTTTGATTTTACTTATCGTCATTTTTTGTGTGATTTTCTCTATTCTGTCTTTAAATTTTATTCAAATTTTATATAAGGGATAGGGAAAAACCGGCTGCTGCATGGGGGATGAAGACCGAATACCAGTAAATTCTGCTATCTATAGCGTGATTTTTTCTTCAGAAAATAAGAACCTATTTAAGGACGATGCCTACTATTGTTATTGTACATATGTTCTGCGCATCTCGAGATACTCGGGTTTCCTATCGGTGATACTTACCAATACAGTTTAAAACTATCTGGAGAAAGTAGATCTTAGTAAGTACTCTTGGTATCCAAAAAGAAAATTGGGGGTAACCATGCATATTTGAGGGATAATTAAGCTTCAATTCGCGAAAGAACGCCATACATTGCCTTGTATTTTAATGCTTTTTACAAATATTATTCATCAATTATCTTTGAAAAATGCGTGCTTACCCCCAATTTTCTTTTTGGATTTCAATAGCACTTGTTAAGATCTACATTTCCTGCATAATCTTTAATAAATTAGTAGGCACCGTCCTTAACAACCTAAATAGCCTAAATTTCTGTTAATTGCCATTTATGGAAGAACCTGTTTGGGCTAAATTTTAAAATGGAAGGTTCTTACTCGCGGGGTTTTACTGTATATGAAATTTCATAGATGTGACGTGCGGAATAAACATGAAATGAAAGTTCAAAAGATCAAACCTAAAAAATCCAGGCTTGGACTGGATTCAAAGTCCGTGTTACCAAGCAATTGCGCTTCGCGCGCATGCACTGCTCTGCCAACTGAGCGATCAAGCGATGTCATCGAAGCTGATCAATTGCGATTTGAAGTTCTATCGCGTCAGTGATGAATGAAACATATTTTTGAATATTTGAAATATCATATTTGTGAAGTGCGGGATGACGATGAAATGAAAGTTCGAAGGATCATCGCAGTCAGATAAACAACTTGAAAAACATCCAGACTTGAACGGAATTCGAACAAATGACTGCAGGCCGCACGACACGGTAAATTTTAAGTTTTTTAAGGTATATTAGTCACCCGTGTCATGCATCATAGGGATGCCGCGCACATATGTGGAGGTGTGCTCGGCACTCCAAATATTGGTACCGTGTCGCTATTTTGAGTGTCCCCTATCAATTTTGTGCGTGAAATGGGTTATGGTCTCGATGATCTCTGAAACGTCGATTACCTTTTTTTGTTAGACCATCGCCCGAGATATAATTTATTGATCTCTCAGCCACGAGGGTAAATGTTTGTGTTTCCTTTTTGCAGGCATTCTACTTCGTTTCCATAGTAGCGATGTCCTACGCTGTGGCGTTTGTGCTGGCTGTTTGTGTGGAGTTTCCTATGATGCAGTTGGAGAACGCGTTTTTCTTTAGAAATAAGAAGTAGGGCATGTAATGCCAATAATGTTGAAACGCATGCGCAGATCTTTACTTTAAACACTGGTAACCCATGACATCTCCCTTTATTGGTATCATGTAAAAAAGCGTAAACTGGCTTACCCGACCTGTAAACAACCTGAAGAAATGTGATCATTTGGTGGTTTCGGCTGACTCGACATCGCTATCAGCACCTTGTTTCATTCAACTCTCAGTTTGTCCACTGTTGCAGTTTTCCTCAAGTGATTTAACAAAAAGCCGAAGCCTGGTGGCCCAACGAGGACTTCTGGTTGATTTATTTTTTAATTGTTATTTTCTCAATTATTGTTATTTTTCATTTTTTATTTTTTTTATTATTTGTTTTTAAATAAAATACTAGTGAGCAGCACACAGCAGCAAATCTTGTCATCTTGTCAGTTTCATTTTCTCCGGCCGGTTTCGTCTGGACCACTAAAACTTCGTCAGGGAGTTTAATTGGACAAGATGGTACATGGAACTTGTTTTATAGCTAAGTTACAAAGTAAAAATCACGTTCCAACAAGGGTGTGAAGAGCGAAAGACATCCACAGAACACTAAGTGCAGGATATGACCAAAAAGCGTCATGGTATAATGTAAAATTATCATTTGGGGCTCACGGATTATGGTTTTGGTCATCTTCCAGGATTCTGCGCCGTACAGTAGAGTGCTTAAGACATTGCTTTTGAAGAATCGGATCTTTGTCACCTGGGTGATGTTCTTGGATCTACAAGTGCCTCGAAGCGGAGCAAAGCCCTGGCTTTCCTTTGAAATCCGGACTAGGATCTCTTCTTCCCCATTTCTGCTGGTGGACACCTTAGATCCCAGGTAGGTAAAGTGTTCAGCCTCATCTACCACTTCCCCATTCACCATAATGGTGAGGTTTTGCTACTCATCCTTAAGTACCTTGTCTTCTTACTGTTGATCTTCAGGCCTAAGTTCCCTGCTGTAGTTGCCCTGCATGTCCTGGTGTCAGTGGGCGAGCAGCGCAATAAGGTCTTCCAAGACACTGGTCAATGTCCATCTAATCCCTTTTCTTCCACTACTAGTCACTTGTTTCAAAACCCAGAAAGGGGGTGAGAATACGCCTTTGTTTCAAACCCGTGGTCAGGCTTAAGGCGTCTGTAAGCGCTGCATTGCAAATAACCTGGGACTTGAATTCAAGGTAAAGCATCTTGATGACAGTTACCAGTTTTGGTGGAATCCCATGGTGCCTTAATATCTTCCCCAGGGTATCTCGGTGAATGCCGTCAAACGCCTTCTCAAAGTTAATAAAGTTGGGATACAGGGGAGCATTCCATTCCTTGCTCTGCTCTAGAATTTGCCTCAGGGTGAAGATGTGGTCAGAGCACGAGCATCCAGGGCGGAACGGCTTGCCTGTTCCTGCCTGATGTACTTACTCGTCCATTTGTTTAGCCAGTCCTGTCTGGATGATCTTGTTGAAGACCTTGCTGGTAAAGGCGAGCCGAGTGACGCCTCTCCAGTTGTTGCAGACACCCAAATCACCCTTTTTGGGTAATTTTACAATGAGTCCGATCTTCCACGCTTCAGGAATCGCTCTCCCATATCTCTCTGAATATGCTCATCAAAAGGCGTGGTGTTTCAGTTTCTTCAGCCTTGAGCATTTCTGCTGTCATTTTATCTGCTCCACCTGCCTTCCCGCTCGTCATCGCTTTGATGGAAGCTTTCCCCTCTTCCATGGTAGGTGGAGCTATGCAGATATCCAAGTCCTCTACTGCCGGTGGAATCTCAGCTACTTGTTCAGGTTCTGGCCTATTTAGAATGCTTCCAAAATGTACCTTTCAGCGTGCAAGCTTTTCTTCTTCTTTCGAAAGAACATTGCCATCTATGTCTTTTACAGGGATATCGTTGTTTTTAAAACCATTATTTAACATGATTCTAGTTCTATGTAGGTTCTTCAGATCTTGTATACCAGAAACCTTTTCTGCCTCATCCGCCAGTCTCTCTACAAAGTTATTCTTGTCTAGGTTGGTCATTTTTTTCTCCTCATGGTCCAATTCTGAGTATTTTCTCCTTAGCTGGTCACGGACGCGTTCTGACTGGGTGGAGTTCATTCATTCATTTGACTACTCTCCTTGTTTTTATTTTCTCCCAGGTCTCCCCTTGTATCCATTCCTCCCTCTTCCTCTTTGTAAATCCAAGGACCTTCTCTCCCGCTGCCTTGAATGCCTGATTAAAGGAGTCGACGTTCATCTCCTGTTCTTCCCCCAGGATTTGGAAGCGCTTTTTCAGCTCCTGTCTAAAGGCTTGTCTGATCCGGTCATCTTTCAGTTTACGAGAATGGAAGTGTTGTCCCCTTCTCTGTCCTCTTCGTGCCCTCCGCAGCTTCAGTGAGACAACTGCCACCAGCGGGTTGTGATCACTGGCGACATCTGCTGCTCTGTAGACCCTTACATCTTGTAAGGAGCTTCTCCATTTTCCGTTGATCAGTGGTTCCACTGGGCGAGGGCTAAGTCGTTTTGTCAACATCTCTATGCTGCCTTTCTCCATTGTCATTGATGGTACCTATACCGTGCTTCCCCATCACACGGTCCCTGCCAATGTTATTGTTCCCGGGTCTGGCATTCAGGTCTCCCAACACCATAAGAAGGTCGTGTGTTGGGACCTCATCAGTCACTGCCTGCAGCTGTTCGTAAATAGCATCTTTGTCTGCCTCCTCAGCATCTTCAATGGGAGCATAGCACATTATCACCGTCAACTTAGTGTACTTTGAGTTGAACCTGGCCTTGAGCAGTCTCGATCCTGATGGTTTCCATTCGATGAGTGTCCTCTCCTTCCTGCTAATGATCAAGGCCACTCCCTCTGTGTGATGGCCATCCAATCCGCCCGAACATAGTATGGTATGCTAATGTCCTCTGTCCCGACCCTGTCCAACAAGCCTTACAGACACCAAGGATGTCGAGGCCGTAGTTTTGAAACTCCCCTACTACTTGGGCAAGCTTACCGGTCTAGTACAAAGTTCTTACATTCCAACAAGCTATTCTAGTCTTCTCTTTCGGTTTCAAGAAATCCACAGTCGGGGTGTCAACTCCCTGGAGGGTTTGGTTGACATCCGTCATCCGTCCAGTTCCCTGGCTAGTATCATCCCCGTCACCACCAATGATTCTCTGGCGTTGGTTTCGGTAACAATAATTGTTTGACGGGATGGGGTTGTTAGCCCCATGCCCAACCCTCCTCTTTTACCCGGTCTTGGGACCGGCTGGATATACCCAGGCAGAGTTGAAGCTCTCGTTTTTGTGCACGATTGATGGCGGGACCTTGGGAAGCCAAAAAATTGGCTTTTTGTGAAGAAGAAAGCGTTTCAAGTAAAGGTGGTTCAATTCAATTTATAGCGCCGAGGACGACTGAATCTTTGAAATTTAACTAATATCAAACATTTTGAGAGGTAGGCTTCAGTCTAAATCAATTTTTTGACGTACGTTCAAATTATTGTTCCGGATTGTTAAGGTCATGCTAAACTTAAGATCTTGTGCATGTTTTTTCGCAAAATGCACTGTTAGGGATTATTTCTACAACTGAATAAAGCTTGATGACATATGTTGGTGTCATTCACAGATAAAAAATATAATTAACAATTATTCACCGAAGTGAAGGTGAATAGATAAACAATAGCCTTCATTTGGCGCGAAAATATGCTCGGATATTTGTCCGCGGATTATCTGTTTATCTGTTTAACTTGTCTAGTTTGTCTCGTTGTCTTCATTTTAACTTGTCTCGTTCCTTTGAGAAGTTGCTTGATATATGGAGCTAACAGGACAGAAATGAGCTAATATCAAGCAGAGTTCTTCCATCTTTGGCAAAACCCTAATTTCACTCCGACGTTTGCCGTTTGGCGTAAACGTCATGCTTAATCTCTATATTATGGGGAATATACGCTGGCAGGAGCCCAAGAGTAGGAGTGCAAACTCCCAGAGACACTGAAGACTCGCTGATCTTTACTGACTTTACTGAAATTTTCTTAATTCTGCGGAATCTCACCTTCAAACCATCAATCAAATTTCCGAACATACCCGACCGAAGATCGACTCCGCCTCCACAAAGTGAATTGGAGTTTTTGTTTAGTGCACAGTTCGAACACCATTATGATATGTATTTGGAAATTCTTCAGTGAAAAGATTCGTACAGATTCCATCGGCGCCGAGTTCGAATGTACGAACGTACCGTGGAAGCCAAAGATGCTGATTGGTGAGTTATGTCACGCATCAATTGATTCCGCCATCTGTAGTTGGCGTCGGAAGTTTCACTTTCGATATATTAAAATTCAGCTTGGCAGCGAGGCCTAGAGGACACAAACAAAGGAAACTGAATGAACATGTTTATTCATTTCTTTTGTTTGTGTCCTCTAAGGCCTGTTCCAAACGTCGTGCTACTGCCGTGCCGAACTCAAATGAATTTGGCTTGGCAGTGGCACGACGATGGCACGGCAGCGGTTTCAAACGTTGGACCTAATACAGTCGCGCGAAATTCAAAAACAAACCATCCATCCAGCGTAATAGTATGCAAATAATGCAAAATACATTAAATTAATTTATGAATTGAGTTCGGCGCAACAATAGCACGCCGTTTGAAACCAAGTCGTGCTACTGCCGTGCGGCACGGCAAGTCCTGCCGTGCTAAGTAGTCGTGCCGAACCTAATTCAGCCGTGCTGCGCGTGATACTGCTACTACCGAACCTAATTCAGCCGTGCCACGCGTGCTACTGCAGTGCTTAAATCGAAATGACAATTTCATTTGGAACAGTCCTAAGCTTCACTATCATGGTGAATTCTATTTCGATACCAGTCTCACTCACTAGTGAGTCACGTGAGATATGTACGTGTAACCCAAGCATTGAGTTGCGCGCGTAATCTTAGAGCGTTCAGTACTGTGTCTGAAGATGGCGACCAAAGCAGAAGAAAAACACCCGAAGAGGAGGATGAACTGATTAGTGATGAGTCAAAGGAGCAGCAGGCAAGTCCCACGCCAACAATGACGAACCCGATGGTTCAGGTTATGCAGAATTTGAACAGTTCTGTCGAAGCGATGGCGGGCTCTATGCAGGTGATGCAACGATCCCTCAAGCGACTTCACTCAAACGTACCAGAGGACCATTCCTCTCACCCAAAGAAGAAAAGAGCAACCACTTCGAAGGATATTAGCTCCTCAGAAGAAGGTGATGACTCGGACAAAGACCTCGAGGAGCTTTATGGCGACGATTTAAAACAACACAATGCTCGACACGAGCAAACAGACGACAATGACCCATTGTTGTCGGAGATTGCTGAGGAACTGCAGAGCTCGGAGGATACGGGACCTGCTATTGATAAAAAACTCGCAGAAATCATAAACAAAAAATAGTCTGCGAAATTGCCAGACTCAAAACTGAAAGATAAGTATGGGAAATATTTACGTCCCTCGAACTGTGAGACTCTCACAACACCACGGGTAAATCCCGAAATATTTATTTATTTATTTATTTATTTATGGCTACTTTATTTGCAAAGAACATCGCAAAAAGGGTGCTGCCAGGGAAGAACTGAATCCTCATATACGGCAACCCCCAATATGGGATACCCCCAATATGGGATACGTTGAGCCACTCAGCGAAACAGCATGACCTCAGGTCGAGCTCAACTCAGAAAACACTGGCTACGGTTGGAGCACTACTGTGCAAATCGCCCGAATTGATAATAAATGTGAAGCATACACAACAGTCAAATGTCGACTCTGACCTAAAAACGTTGATAAAGATGAATACCGACGCGGTTGCCCTTCTAGGTCATGCTCACATTGAAATGTCACACCGCCGAAGGGAGTCCATAAAACCCCACTTAAACAAAGAATATGCAGGGTTATGTGCCTCACATGTACCTGTGACAACCTTTTTGTTTGGAGACGACCTCCAGGCCCGGCTCAATAGCATCCGAGCTTCGAACAGGATAGGCGGCGCAGTAGAAAACCGCCAAAATTACAAGAATAATTACCGGGGAAATTTCCCGTGGAAATCAGACAAGCGTAGAAGGCAGCCTTTTTTAGCGAAGAGCCGTCAGTGGAAGCCCAATCAGAGGTCATACTCTCCTGAATGTTGAAAGGCTATCCACTGACATATTTAACAGTTTACAGGTAAACAACCTTATCGTTTGTGAGCCATTACTCAAAAATTATTTAGAAACCAAGGTGGAAAGTTTTGAAGGTGGCCAACTGGCACATTATTTTTGTGAATGGAATAAGATCACTTCTGACACAGAAGTCCTTAATTGTGTGAAAGGGCAGTACATAGAGTTCTGTACTTCACCAATAACAAATAGAATTCCCAAAGATAAAAAATATAACATCAGTGACTCACTGATTATAGATGCAGAAATTCAAAAACTGCTTGACAAGGGGGTTATTGTCCCTTGCGGACATGAAATAGGAGAAAACCTCTCACCCATTTTTGTAACTGAGAAAAAAGATGGATCCTTCAGAATGACCCTAAATTTAAAGAGTCATAAAAAGCATGTTGAATATCAGCATTTTAAAATGGACTCAGTCTGGACAGCCATTAGATTAATGACTACCAACTGCTACATGGCCTCCATTGACCTGAAGGACGCTTATTTCTCAGTTCCTATTGCAAAATCGCATCAAAAACTCCTCAAATTTGAGTGGAATAATGTGTTGTATAAATTTACATGTTTCCCCAATGGGCTGGCGTGCTGCCCTCGTAAATTTACAAAAATAATGAAGCCAGTTTTCTCCACCCTTCGACAACTTGGCCACTTATCTACAAATTATATTGATGACTCATGCCTATTTGGCCAAGACTGGGATGATTGTGCACAGAATGTTATTGACACAGTCAGAATTTTAGACACTTTAGGTTTTGTGGTACACCCACATAAATCTGTGTTTACCCCCACCCAAAAATTGTTGTATTTAGGATTTGTCTTTGAATCGGTGTCCATGTGTGTGAGGCTCACACCAGAAAAAGCTGCCAAGCTTAGAAAAGCAGCTACAGACTTGCTACAAAGCAAGAAACCAACTATAAGGAAACTAGCTCAGTACCTTGGATACATAGTATCAAGTTTCCCAGGGTCAGGTTATAGTCCCCTACATTACCGATCACTGGAGTATGATAAAAGTACAGCTCTAAACTTTAGTAAAGGAGATTTTGATGCAACCATGGAAATATCAGCCCAAAGTAAGGATGAACTTGTATGGTGGGCTGACTCCATTGAGACAGCTTACAACTCAATAAGCAAGGGTGATGTTGACATTACAATTACATCGGATGCATTAAAAATGGGATGGGGCGCAGCAACAAATAATTTGTCAGCAGGTGGCCTCTGGACAGCGGAGGAGGCCAGGGAACACATTAATTACTTAGCGATGCTGGCAGTTTTATTTGCTCTTAAATCATGTAGCACTTTGACTAGTAATAAGCATGTCAAAGTTATGGTGGATAATACCACCACAGAAGCTACGCTGAATAAAATGGGTACATGTCACTCCCCCAAACGTAATACTCTCACCAAGGTCATATGGGAATGGTGTATTATTCACAACATGTGGCTTACAATGGCCCGCATACCCGGCCAGGAGAACATTGAGGCAGACAGAGAGTCACGGACATTTAGGAGGTGTACAGAATGGTGTCTAAACAAAGAGTCTTTTAAACGTGCCTGCAATCAACTCAATGTTACCCCAAATATAGACCTTTTTGCATCTAGAATAAATTTCCAGCTCACACCTTATGTTGCATACCGGGCAGACCCGGAAGCATTTGCCATCAACGCATTCTATATGTCATGGGAACCTTATTTATTCTATGCGTTCCCACCATTTAGCTTAATAACGAGAGTACTTCAGAAGATCCAAGAGGAAGGGGCAACAGGTCTTCCTCTAGTGCCCAAATGGCCGACCCAACCATGGTGGCCAAAAATGGTTCAGATGCTAATCCAGCCACCAGTTCAGTTTCCCAAAGACAGAATGACATTATTTCTACCCAGCGAACCAAAGGAGCTCCATCCGCTACACAAGAAGCTCACATTGATTCTATGTCATCTTTTTTTGGTTAGTGCTTTGTATAATATCTCTCCATTGCCGTCATGCTCGTCTTCTGGACTGTGGTATTTGTGAAATTTAATCCCTGGTTGTTTCCACGCAGGTCCGCACGATTCAAGGGGACGAGGACGAAAATACTGCTCTATTTGCACGAAAGTAAAGGAAAAGAACTTCAAAAACATGCATTCATTTTGAACTTAACTTCGTAGGGTAGTAAAAACATTTTTTTTTTAAAAAGTACCATTAAATTTAAGCAACGATCCGTCCTCGAGTTTTCTAAACTTTCAGCCCCTACTCGATCAGCAGCTACCTTTTCCAGAGCGTTTCTATCCTCCTGCTCACTTCTCTTTAACGTTTTATGATGATTCGGAAATAAATGTGCCATTCTTTTGCCGGCCTGGAATTTTTTCTCCGGCGTTTTTTCGCCATGTTATTTTAACTAATGTTTGAAAAATATTTATGAAAGTCAAGTAGACTAGTGCACGACTGATAAAACAAGGAGAATATCAGTCGTGCAGTAATCTACTTGACTTTCATAAATATTTTTTATCAATTTTGACTGATCGCGATCTTCTCTGATCCAACGCTGTGCAATACTTATCCTCCACGGTTTCTTCAAAGGTTTTAAAACCTCAATTTCACTAATGCTCGAAGTAATGCGTGACATCTTGCAGTTGCGTCAGCTGCGCAGTAACGTTGCGCACAAACAATTAGCGCGAACGTCCTTAAGTGGTCTATTCTAATTGGACGTCAAGGGATCGGGTTTGCAATTGGCCAGTAAGATCAGAATCCAGTTTAACGATAAAAAACACAACAACAATGGACAAGAGAACTTTGCGAAAACGAGCAAATTAAAGGAGAACGTTGAGTGACTGCGTGACGGCCATCTCTGTTTTGTTTCGTTTTTATTGTATTGCGGAGAGAGTTTTTGCGAAGTAAACATTAAAATGTGGTTTTTTGAAATGTGGAGCTCAGCGAGTCTTCAGTGTCTCTGGGGGTTAACGCTCCAACTCTTGGGCTCCTGTTAGCGTATATTCCCTACACAAACTCCAATTTCAGCCGGAAATTCTCTTAATTTCAAAAACAAACTCCAAATTAGAAAAAAAAGAAACCCTGAAGATGTCCCTTAAAGGAAAGTACGGTCTAGAAAAGGTGTCTCAAAATTACTAAAATTTTTCCCCAGGAATTCGAAAAATAATTGCTGTTTTGTCCAGTTCCATTGAAAAATGTGACAAGAGCACTTTGAAGTTGCCTCTTTCGTGACTTGGAAAGCGCCATCTTGCATATGACGTGTCAATAGTCAACAAACGTGTTTGTTACCAAGTTCTTCGTTCCCCGATCACTTACTCAATGTTGTGTGACCTTTCTGCTCCGAGAAATTCAAATGTAAGATGAATTATGGTAAGCGGTCTTTCGGTTCAATAGCTAGTAAGCCAAGTAGGCCATAAGTGCGACAGAAATTCAAGTCACTTAACAATCTCGAACCCAGAGGCCGCGATCCTTTTGGTCAGGGTTAGGGGATCGGGACCTCTGGCCAGATGGGATTTAGAGTCCGCAAATCGCGGACTTCCGGTTACATTGCGCAGAATCGAAGGTAGATCCCAAGATGCCGAGATGCCAAGATGTCGTCCAAGTTGGGAAGTGACACATTTCTGGAAGGCGTAAAATACGGATTAGAAAAAGTTGGAAAAGCAAATATTACGCTCAAACAGAAACAAGAAGAGATCCTGAAAATAATCGCTTTGAAGCAAAAAGATGTTCTAGCCGTTCTCCCAACTGGTTACTGAAAGTCGTTAATATATCAAATAATTCCACCTTTGATGAATTATCTGGATTCTGGCGAGAGACCAACCCAAACGAAGTCTATTGTCTTAGTGGTGTCACCGCTCAATGCCTTGATAAGGGATCAGGTAACGAAGTTAAAGCAGAGTGGACTGAAAGCGTGTATTTTGAAAGGTGATCGCGTGGAAGGAGAAGAAGATGAAAGAAAAGAAGAACAAGAAGGATTGGCATTCAGTGCAATAGAAAACCTGAAGGAGTTTCAGTTAATTTTTTCTCATCCGGAAGCCCTTGTAGGCAATAAAAATGTCATTAAGCTCCTGAAGACGGCAGGGTTTAAAAATCGTATCAAAGCCATCGTTGTGGATGAAGCACATCTCGTTGTTGACTGGTGAGTGCTACATGCTGTGGTTTATTTTTTATCTCAGGTACTTTTATATATACTAATGATCAATGGTAGCAGAATGATCACACTCATCTGGCAATAACGCCTGATGAGTGTGGTCATTCTTCGACCATACGAAACAGCGTTGTAGCAATAAAACGATGAACTGAAATTTTGCTACCATTGATCATTATTATATAATTTATTATATATAATAATGATCAATGGTAGCAAAATTTCAGTTCATCGTTTTATTTTGCTACAACGCTGTTTATGTATATATATATATATAATATATATATATATATACATAAATTGAAAGATTAAAGAGGACGCATCGATTCTCTGTTACTCTGAGTTTCGCGCCTAAGCGCTCGTCAGACAGGACTTTTCTGACGAGTGCTTAGGCGCGAAACTCAGAGTAACAGAGAATCAATGCGTCCTCTTCAATCTTTCAACTTATGTATACTTAGCTCTGCTACCACAGCATTGAGCACTTTACGCCAAGGTTGACTCGACCTCCACATTTATATATATAATTATATATATATATATATATACTGGGTTCTACCTTTACATATCGAGCACTGTGCTACGGAAGAGTCCAAACACAAATTTTTTATGTATCGATATAAGGTTATGATGTTGCAGGTCAATTTTCTAACCTTGTTTGATTCCCAATTTCCTTTGTCTCCTAGCCTTAATTATTCATGAATTAGGGCTAGGAAAAAAAGGAAATTGAGAATCAACATAGGTTAAAAAATTTTTACCCTGAAATCAAATTTGACCTGCAACAAACAATTATCTGCCCCAGGTGCTGATTAATGCCTTATTAGCAATGTGGGCATGATTTAGCCTACATGTATACTGCTTGGTTTTAAGCAGTTGTAATAATTATGCAGAATTTTTGCAATAAAGAATAAAACCTGTTTGGATTATTCTAAAATGTTTCATTGTGTGGTTCTAGAAAATAACACTACCAACCCCTGAACTTAATGGAGAGAAATAATTTTCCAAGGGTTAGGCAGAAGGGCTATACCTATTCCTGTGTTTCAAATGAAACCTAGAGGCAGAGGGGAATAAAGATGTTTTCTTGAAAAACACATTACCAGTGTATTCAAAGGTATCCATTCTGAAGATATCCTAAAAAGTTATGGCTTATTAAGAGACATGTATGGGTAATTTTTTTAGGAATGATTTTAGACCATCCTATGGGAAGTTGGCAACAATAGGAAGCATTCTTCCACAAGTACCATTGCTTGGTCTCACAGCCACGGCTACCAAAAAGACCAGAACTGACATCATTGAGTCCCTGGGCATGGTTAATCCTGTTGAAATCCTTGGAAACCCTGACCGACCAAATATTTGTTTCTCATCATCCTCTAGACCAGACAGAGGAGAGGATAAACTAAATGAAATATTGGTCCCCTTGGTGGAAAGCTTAAAGAAGGAGAGAACAAAGTTTCCATTTACTGTTGTTTTTGGCACATTAGAGACCATTTCATCGTGTTATAGCTTTTTCAGCCAAGCAATGGGGAAAGAGCAGTATGAACCTATAGGTGCCCCGTCCAAGGCCGAGAACAGGTTATTTACACAATTTCACGCCCAATACCCCGTTCAAGAAAAGGAAAGAATAATTGATAGCCTTACCTTGGGAAAATCTAAACTCAGGGTTGTCTTTGCAACAGTCGCATTTGGTGTTGGTCTGGACTTAAAAGATATTAGACAAATAATTCATATAGGGCTGCCATGTACAATGGAAGAGTACTTTCAGGAGGCGGGTAGGGCTGGTAGAGATGGTCTTCCTTCTAAAGCTCACATCTACTACAATTCATATGATACATCAAAGGCAAGAAAACATTTGTCTTCAGTAATGAGAGATTATGTGCAATCAAAGAAGTGTAAAAGGGAAATTATTATGGGGTATTTTGGGTTTTCCCCTCTGCCACTTGACACAGCTCATGCATGTTGTGATTATCACGAGAAACTTTGTAGCTGTGATGACTGTGTGCTCTCTGGTGTTGCATCTTTGATGGCTCCCGCCTTGACAGATCAAGCCCCTCCATTATCTAATGACGAGGTTTATCCTTATCCCAAACTAAATATGGAGCAAATAGCCAAACTGAATGAAGAACTTGTTAAATTTAGACTCTCATTACCTGGACATGGTAGGACAACAATAGGGAGTACAAGCCTAAGCAGTGGTGTTACTATAAAGTTAATTCGTGAAGTGGCTGAAAATGCACATACATTCTCTTCAGCAGAAGACATTGAAAAAAGACTTCCTTTCTTTAGCCAAAGTCATGCCATTTCAGTATGGAATATTGTTAAACAATTCCTTCAGAAAGTAGCCTGCGTGGCAGGCCGTAGAAAGGAGCGCCGGTGTGTAAGGAGGGAGGGAGGAGGGACGGCCTGCAAGGACGCTATTGTTTTCTCGGTTTTTTTCGTCCACCAGATGAACGTAAAAATCCTGATTGGTCAGATTTTATGAATTACTCAATCCGTCGTTCTGATTGGTTAGCGACCTGTCATGCAAGGGCATCGGTCTTCTCAATTCAATATTCACCATGGCGGATCGGTTTGAACTGTTGCTGAAGGAAACGATGCGATCTTTGGAAGAAAATGGAATCAAATTCATGCTAAAAGCAGAGCAAAAGACGGCGATCAGACATTTGTTTGAGAAAAAGGATCTTTTAGCCGTTTTACCAACAGGCTATGGAAAGAGTCTAATTTTTCAGCTTCTTGTGTTGCTCGCGAAAAGAGCAGGAAATTATGCTTCTTTGTTAGTCATAACGCCTCTTGTCAGTATCATTAACGACCAGGTTATGGAAGTCGAAGCCATGAATTTGACTGCTTGTAATTTGGCTCAAAAGCTAGGTAATTTGGAAGACATCGAAGGAGGGAATTTTAATGTTGTCTATGCATCAGCGGAAAGTGTCACAGATAAGCGATTTCTTCAATCACTGAAGAAGAACACTACTTTCAGTAGCAGTTTAGTGGCTTGTGTTGTGGATGAGTCGCATACAGTTGAAACATGGACCGGTTTAAGGTGAGGGATTGTATATTTTAATATACAAACGACATATCCAAATCGTCAATGTTGCATTTAGACAACACATTGCAATGAACTGCTCTAAAAAAATCGCCGGTTTTTCCGCGGTCGTCAAATTGTAGAGATTTTTTGCTCTTCACATTGGACGCTTCCATTACTTTTTCGTTTCTTTTTGTTTCAGGAGAATTAGTTCAGGAGAATTAGTTCTTACGCTTTTTCGATTAGGAGGACTGCTGCGTGCTGCAGGCGACAAAACGTCGAGTAACTTTCTCTTTGCACCTTCGGAATTCTCCTTGTTTTCTTCTCTCTTCAGCGCTAAACCTGTAGTTATGAATGGGAAAAGTTCACACAAGTTTTTGATCTTCCGATGACAGGCATTGCAGGCCACTTGCGACTCGTTGTGAGAAGCAATCACTGTTATCCCAACGTTCTTCAGAGATCCGCTCAAAACAACTCCGAATATTTCTTTTCTCGCAAACGGTTTAAATATATTTACACACGATTTTGCCACACAGTTCCCATATGTCACCTTCAGATTCGCCTGGCAAACTCTACAAACATCGTTACAATTGTTTTCTTTTTTGAGCCGGCCTCTTTTCCCTTTTTCCATCCTCCAAAGATATTCAAATTATTTCATTTTCTCGCGCAAAAAATGAAAACAACACATACGGAAACCGGAAACAGGTACAGAATTTGCTGCCAAAAAAGCGGCGTGATTCTGATTGGATAATTATGACAGCCAGACATTCCACAGTTGAGTGGGTTTTGCATATTTAATTAGGGGGCGGAATGAAGAAAACAATAGCGTCCTTGCAGGCCGTCCCTCTTCCCTCCCTCCCTACACTCCGGCGCTCCTTTCTACGGCCTGCCACGCAGGCTATTCAGAAAGTGTGAAAAACAAAGTCTCAAGTTGTATCATTGGTGTAAATAATCAGATAGCTGAGTTTGTCATTACATGAGTCGATTTCCCATGCTGTTTTGTTTAAAGCATGGCTTCTATCTGTTGTGGTTATACCCGGTAATGAAAATGTACTGACAATTTAATTCGCAGGCAGGTTATAATATTATGACGAGTGAATTGTGCAATCTAATTAACTTTGTGTAAGTTGAAGCTTATCTCTTCAGTTAAGAGAAGTGCATGAGTCCATTATTGTTTTGTACTTCTTATCACAGCTTCATGTGTTTGTGCACTTCTTTATTAGAAATAAAAGAGTGGTCATGATACTGATCAAGCAAAGTTACCAAATATGATTTGCCTTTCATTTCCCACCATGACACTACCATAGTTCTTGTGAAAGTAACCCTTTCATTTGTTTGACAATGACACATTTATTAACCTTCTTTTCTATTGTACTGTAGCAAAACCGTTTTTTTGCACAGTGATTGCAAGACAATGACTACCTTTGGTAAGCATTTTTGACACAGGATTATGGATTCCAAAGGAAGACCTAAGGTTTTTACAATGGTTTGAGGTGAAATCTTTTTGTGAAATCTTATCCTTAGAAAAGAATTACAATAACTGGGCAAACAAATGGTATCGAATGGGTGCTTTTGTCTGGTTTCATGGACTCTGCTAGCCAATTATCACAAATTCAACTGTTGATCGAACAAGGGAAATATATTATTTCCAGTGTAGCTAAAGGAGACCAGACCTACATTTGTTTGCTTTTATGAACAAGCATAAACCAGTTATAAATTTAAAAAAATAGAAACTTCACTGTGATTGTCTTAAACCAGCAATAACTTCTTTCTTTCAGTGAGCATCCAATTTTTTAGTAGTCCGTTGATTGCCAAGCTAACCGAAAGTCAGACACATTGTACTTTCTGTTTGTTGCATACTAATAGCCAAAGCATTGTCACATTTATATCATATGACTATTAACTCAGAAGGGCCATGATTGTCCTTATGAAATAACTGAGGCGAAGCACTTTGATACATTAATCATCTCAATCATCTTCTTCTGGTGTGTTTTCATCTCCATCACTCAATTCATTCTCCTCAGCATTGTCTTCCTCATTGCAGTCATGGATACCAGAAAAAAGCTTGCGCTTGTGGTTTGTCAGCCAGGTGTTAAGCAGTGCTACATCCAACTGGTCTAGAGGACTCTTTGTTACAGTTGGAAATGAATGAAGTGTTCTACCTCTTTGGTAATGAAAAGGTTTAGCCTGTTGCAAAATAGCCAACATTGCCTTGACATCTTCGGTGGTACAAGCATGAGTGTGCTTGGTTGACTCTGGGTGTATGCCACACTCGTCGTCATACTGGGTGCAACATTCTTTAAGGCCATATGCTGCAGCAGAACATCTTTGGACAGCTTTCAGTGTTTTGTTTCCACACAGTCCCCTGAGAGAGACCTTGTTGTCTC
Source organism: Montipora foliosa (assembly GCF_036669935.1). NCBI lineage: Eukaryota > Metazoa > Cnidaria > Anthozoa > Scleractinia > Acroporidae > Montipora > Montipora foliosa. Next base: position 37,236,568 of record NC_090869.1, read on the forward strand.
CAACTAGGTGTTCCATCTTTAAGTCATTTGCATAATTGGATCCTTCTCCCCCCTTTGGATTTACAAACTGGCCATGTAACACTCGATGGGCAATCTTCTCTGTGTACAAACCCTTGACACAAGTTATAAATCGCATAGCCTCGAAGGCGTATTTTTTCCCCCTTGGCCTACTTCTAAAATACAGCAGAAGCATCTTCCAGTTAATAAGACTGCGGTCTCCATCTCCCTCAGCCTCTGTATCATTAAGCTGCATTAGCATCATTCCCAGTTGAATTACTTGCAACCCATAATTGAGATAGCAATCTTCTTCACTACCAGGAGGGATGTCAGAAATGTTGCTATTGAGGTTGCTATTGGATGTCTGTGATGTTTCTGCAGTTTCCATTGTTGGAGACTTGTACACTGCGAGGAGATCTGTGGGCCAAAACACAACATTGCCAGGTGCAAGCTTACCATAGGCACATTCCTCAATAGATGCTACAAAGACAGGAACATGCTTCTCTGGCACAGAAATATGGGCATCAACTTCAATAACTTTTCCAACTGCTAGAACTTTGTAATCTTCAGATTTTTGCAGCAAAATGACAACAGAACCTGCAGAATAATGACCATAAAAATATGACTTTTGCTTGATATCTAAAGAAGGTTGCTAATAATATAATAACATAAAAAAATTACTTGATTCTGTTTGCTGTTTGGCTGAGAACAGTGCAGTTCAATTGTAACACAGTGCAAAAAGTGTAATACCAGTGCAAATTACACATGGAAACTCTGGATTATGATTGGCTAATAAACAATAGGGTTTGGTCACAACCAATCAAATTGTTTGTTTTCAAATCAAGCGTGCACCCTGGATGGTGTAATTTTTTCCTGATTGCATGATACGCGTGCATTTCTTCTGCTTCACCATCTGGAATTTTTTCGTGTATATTATTAACAAGTAATCACATGATTTTTCTTGTGCAATTTGGAACAAATAAGCACTAAGTAAATTTTTTCAAATACTACAAATCGCACTCACCTTGGTTGTCTTTGAAAAATTTGCTCTTGCTTATTTATTCCAAATAAATTCCAAAATTCCAAATTGTATTCGAAATCATGTGATTACCTATATCAAACACATTCACCTTACTAAGCAGACCAGTGAAGCAGATTTTGAGGTGAGCTGTGTTATTTTTTAAGAAAGAGAGATAGTTGTAATTATTATTCTAACATAGCTTAATACTCTGTACATAGACATACCAGAAGAGTATGGTTGCTGAGCCGGGGATGAAATTGCATTTGTCTCATCATCATTGCTAGCGGATCTTGATATCCTTTGGTTTTCTTTCTGTTGGAGTTTTTGTTCCAGCTGCTCCTGCCAGGTTCTTTCAATATCAAACTCTGTCAACACATACTCATCAACAAACTTGCCAATTTGAATTTGAAGGCTTTTCCACTGCACTGCTGAATTTCTCTCCTTGGTAATAGAACTCGCCCATGATGGAGAGGTAGCAGTGTCTGTTGTCCCTGCCCATGCCATGAATGCTGCACAGATGTAAGCCTTTGTTGCTGACAACATCAGCGACTCACAACTTGAGTAGTTATCTTGAACCCTTGGTGGCACATTAACCAGTCCGAAATTTTGCCGTAAGTGATACAAAGTGCCAGTGTCTTTTCTACCACTTGCAGGAGTTGGCTTGTAAAGTTTCTCCCAGATATACTATAAATAGAATAAGCAATGTTAAGTAATAAATTATTATTGTCTACTAATTGATAAAATGGGCACTCTGACTAACATCTGCTGTTAGTTGAAAGGAAATTCAAGTTGATTTCAACTTATACTGGTGTTGAATTTCTTTAGTTTAGTTTAGACATTATAATAACCATTCAATCGTGTACATGGACAACCTTGGACCTTGCACAGCTGGAAGACTGCCAGCTTTCCAAGTGGGAGGTTGTGAGTTCAAACCTTTCCCATGCTAATGCTCAGATTCGATATAACTGAGGAGAAACTGCTGCCTTCGTTATACTACCAAATTATTGAAAACTTGAAAGAGTACCTGCATGCAATCAAAGCAGTTGAATTGAAGACAAATATAAAGGACATTTAAAAAAAAAAACATGTCAATGGCTGTCTCTTGGACCCATCCTGCTATTTTCATTTTTGATTGGGACTTAAATTACTTGGTCACTAACTAAAGCCAAACAAAAGATGATAGTTGAAATAAAGAATAATCAGATTATTGAAACTAACCCCTAGAAAGGATTGTTTTGCATGCCAAAGTGCAGGCGTCTCAACAATACTTTCAAATCTATCTGCTGCACTGTCACACCCAAGTCTAGTCTTTTTGGCCCCAGAAATTCGTTCTCGGCCAAGGAGGTCTCCTCCCATTGGCACTTTAACATTCTTGAGTACTTCATCTGCAGTAGCTGGCATGTCTTGGTTCTGTAAAAAACAATAGGGCGTTTTCATGCATGGAAGAGAATTGCTACAAAACTGTTTATTACATTGGGCTAGAGATAAGTGAAATTGTTATGCTCGATCTTTCAATATTCAGTGATTTTATTAATTTTATAATAGCTTGATCAGGGAATCAAACTCTTTATGTCAATAACTAAAGGCAAAAAAAGGAAACAAAGATTTGCCTATAAGTTAGAAATTTGAGAACTGTTTTAAAAATTTCTCTGTTTTTATCATGTGTGGACTCATAACCTCCTTTTACTGTACCTGCATTAAATTTAAATATATGTAATATATTATGTCAATTAAAACAGGAACAATCACTGATACCCTTGTCTGTCATTTAATATTTTATTGAATTTTAATGATATGATCTAGGATTGAAGCCCTTGTGGTGACATTTGATGGTTTTCTCTAACATTAAGTTCTAATTTTCTGCTTTGAATTTATTCTACCTGTAAGTTAATAAATATTCATTACCTGTGGCTTGTAGATATCAACCAGTAGCTTTTGAACATGTTCAAGGTATTGGCAAACATCTGAATGCTTGGATTGATTGTAAGGTACTACTGGCAGTCCAATAATGACAGACTTTTTCTTCATGAATTCAGAGTACCTGAAAATATTAAACACAACATACAAAAGCTCTGTTAATTTAAGATAAATATCATTGTATCTTAAATAAATAACAAATAGACCACACTTTTCCTTGGCAAGAACTCTTGTATTCCACTGGAGCAAGTTAATAAGTATAGTCTACCAAGATTCTTGATAAGCCTGCAAAGCATGTGTCTACCATTTCCTTTTTATGCAGGAACACAAGGAAATCAAAGATGTCTTTGGCCATGAAGGCAGGCTGGTGTAGGGTTGTAAAACCTTGGGCTTGTTTGGCTTTTTTTTTTTCACTAAATATAACATTACTCCTACCTGTGTTGGATATGCTTTGGTATCGCAGACTTGTGAGGCTCCATGAATTCAAAGAATTCAGCAAGAATACGGGCCACTAAGACAATGAAATCACTTCGCAACTTCTCAAGTTCACTTTGACAAAGTAGGTACTCAATATTCTCAAATCGTGTGCTATCTGATATAGGTTTGGAATCATTGAGGTGGTCAGAGGGTACTCTGTCAAAGGTTACATAATGAGCAATCCAATGCATATCTGACTGGCGGTGATTCTGCAGTATGATATTAACCAATATTTTGAAGTCCAGATTATCAAAGAATAACCTGGGCACACATCCAGCTGACACATGCCTTCTTATGGTGACTGTTAATTTAAGAAATAAAGAACAAAGTGTTTTAAACTTCTTTTAAACAACTTATGAAATTTTATACCTACCAGTACATACATGTATAGATATAGAATGATTGAAATTATTCAAAAGCAGAAAAAACGTTTCGTAACTTTCCTTTAAGAATGATCCTTGCCACTTGAAAGAATCTTTCTTTTATAACACACAACACATTTTAATTACACATTATTTAAATTTTGAATGTATGGTATTGTTTCAGAGTTCCCAAAGTAAAACATGTATTGATGTTTACTTTTTTCAAATTCAAGACTGACCTACTAAGTATTCTAATGTGTGGGAGGAGGTTGATTTTGCATAGAAATGGAGAACGAGTAACTTGTAAATTAAAGAGGATTAATTATCATAATAATGGTAGTAATAATAATAATAATAATAAGAAGAAGAAGAAGAATAATAATAATAATAATAATTATTATTATTATTATTATTATTGTTATTCTTCTTATTATTATTACTACCATTAAATAGTGTTATCCTTCTGCCAATTTGACACTGAGTTTATAGCAAAAAGCATTTTATCATTTTATAAAATTTATTCATAATTTTTTCCTTTATTTATCAGTTAATAATAACAAGAGTTGGTATATTTTTTGCTGAAGATTTAAAAAAAAGACAGCATGTAAGTATATTTTTAATTATAATAAGCTACACTAAAGGCGATCATTTATTTTTGTATTGTAGAGTTTATGGTTAATAAAGTATTATTTTCATTCTTCTTCTTCTTCTTCTTCTTCTTCTTATTATTATTATTATTATTATTATTATTTTGAATGTGTTTAATATGTTCATCTACCTGTTAAGTCAGACCCAATGTCATCCATGATGCTCCTGTAGGTTTCCCTAGTCATTGTAACACCTGCTCTGTTAAGCCTCTTCATTGTCTGCAAGAGTATTAATTAAAAATACAAATTACCAGATCTGCATTTGTCTTTAGCAACATTCACTGTGGATAAAATTTAACCAATTAAAAAATAAAATATAGTTCTCCTAGGTCCAGGTATGGCTGCAATGATGCACATGAAAGCAGAGGTGATAATGTTCTTGTGATACATTAAATACCCTTTCAGTAGCATGTCCAGTACTGAGCAATATACTGTTCATCTTCTGTATCAAGCTCAGTTCTTTCCACCGGGTAAACATTAGTATACCATATGCGGTACAAAGTGGGGCAATCTGCTTTTCACTGTCTTCATGAGCTTTCATGTTTGGAATGCCTACAGCAACTAGGACATCCAGTACATCAGGGACATGTTCCTTCATTTCTGTGATAACCTTTTCCCAGGAGAAATTCTTCAAGTCCTAAATTAAAGAAATCAATTTGAAATAGATTAACAGTTTTTTTTTCCTAGAGCATAAAATACAGTGTTATATAGCTGGAAATTTCTTCTCAACAGTGTGTGGTCTCATTGGTTACTTCGGGGTCACATGACATCTAACAATGAAGCTGTTTCTCACCAAAATCTCAAGAGCAGGCTACATTGCAAAAAATCTATGACATCAGAGGGTAACAATGCAATATTACCTGTGAATGTTGAGCGATGACTGCGGTTAGAGTGAGGTTTAAGGAACTTCCAGCTTCAAAATTTCAATCTATATAACAAATGGTAAATTTTGTTTCCCTGTAATCTCAATGTTGGCTTTGCCTCTGGAAACATTGAAATTCTTGGTAAACAAAATTAACTGTTTCCCTCATGACCAGTCATTAAGTGCTTATTATTATACATTTATGGTATGTTATTTCCCTTGATTATAAAAATGTGTCATGTTTATTTACTTTTATTCAGGGTTCCAAAAAATTATTTTGATCAAATTCCAATTTTGAGTGAATTTTACATTTTTATATGTTAATTACAATACCTGAATGCATTTTACTTTCCACGCTATCTCAGCCATAAGACATTTTAATTAACTAAAGTTTTGTTAGTAATAATATTATTACCTTGTGCTTGGAAGGTGGAATACGAAGTACAGATGAATTTTCAGCACTCCTGTTGCAAAGTTTCTGACACTGTTCATTGACATCTTTCAAGAAGAAATGCTTAACTGCATTTCTTAAAGGCTGGCATTGCATGATTATCTCAGCAATCTGGTGGGTTGTGCATCCAGTCAACATCAGTGTGGCCAACGTATCAACAGTTTTCATTCCTTCCTCCAAAAGAGGATCATCTTTGAGCTGATAGAAAGTTTTAAAAAGCCCAAAACAATAATATATATATATAATTAATTTCACTATTGTTTTTTTGCATTCTATTTATTTTCTTTTTGGGGCAAGAGCGGTAAAAAATGAGTTACATAAAATTACAGACATTCAGTAAACTGTTTATCATCTTTATCTATAAGGAATACATAATGTTAACATAATTTGACATGACTTTTTAGTTGATTCAAAAAGAAAAAGTACAGCTTACTGGTAACTTACATATTTGGCTTGAATGTTAACTTCAAACACAACAGGATGGTCTCTATATTAAGGTCATCTGAAACTCAACAACTGAACCATTATGCAATTAGATTATTAAAGACAGAAGTAACACAACAAGCATTTTTTTATTATTATGTTACTGGGTGTTTCAAATAATAATCTATATATTATAATAAATTGTATCTCTTGATAGCTAATATAAGCCGCCAAGCTTAGCATAAACTTGCTTAAACATTAGGTACATTATTTTTTAATCCTGCAGAGAGATCAGGATGAAATTTCTCCTCACTTAGCTTGTATCATGCATGTGAGAATTTACCATGTCAAATATTGCTTTCAGCTTGAGAATGTTAAACACGCTTGAAGGGCAGTATGAAAATTCACATTTTGATATCAAGGCTTGAAGGATCTAGCAGCCTAGAACTAATCTATCACACTAATATGCAATGGTGTACAGTTATTTAAAATACCAATGGGTTCAGCAAACCAGACTGCGACAGAATTTCTTCTTGTTTTGATGGCGTTGATGGCTCTGCTGAAGATTCACTTCTCTTTGCAAGCTTTCGTTTTTTCCCGTCACCTTCTTTTGAAGGTGCAGGAAGTATTGGCCGTGGTCGAGTTTTCGAAGGTTTGTCCACGTGCATCTGAAAAAGCGATCTGCGGGAGGGACCATTTCCAGGTGCGTCTTCGTATAAAATTCTTCTCTTCTTTAGGTCACGTCTCGTTTGTGGGGAACTTCCCGACGGACTCTCTGCCGTTGTTTTTCCTCTTTTGACTCGTAAAACTGACTCTTGTTGTTCCCTCGAAAACGCGATTTTTCTAAGAAATTCCTGGAACTTTATCACTTTATGGTGACAACATCTACAGATATATGACGGGAGACCATCGTTAAACGCAACTTTTAATTCAAAGAATCTTTCCAAAATCGAAGGAATGTTTTCTTGTGATGCCTTGGCACCAAATAAATCTAAAGGATGATTCTTCACCACTATGTTTTCGTTGCAGGTTCGACAAACCCGGGTCGCTGCTTTTGTTGGTGTTTTCGGTGGTTCTGCCATATTGTGGGTTACCAGAACTTCCGGTTGTTATGCTTTTGTCTTTCAACAACCAATAGGAATTGGTCGTGAAATCCGATTTGCCAGGGGTCTCGATTTTTCCCGCGCATGACAAAAGGGACCCCTGGGGACGAGGTTGGTCACTTAAAGGGACCGTGTCACGATAAAGCGCATGTGTGAGCTTGATTGACAACCACACAATTTTCAACCAATAGAAATCTTCACACGACACTCGCGAGATGAGATATTTATCGTTGGATGTATCTTGGAAATAAAATGGCGAAGCACACGCAGTGTTTCCGCAGAGCCCTTCGAGCCCTTAGGAGAAAAACGTAAGGAAACTCGATGAAATTGTTTCGGGCTAAAAAGGTGAACCATTTGTGAAATTTCCAGGCCTTTCTTTCAATGGAATTCTTCACTTGTCATACTGTAGCCTCGAGTGTTCTGCAGTTGAACGTCAGGGATGACCGGGGAAAACTGTAGGAACAATATCTATCTTACAAAGAGACTTGCATATGTGGAACAGCGACGAAACCATGCAGAAACAAGGTGGGCGATAATATATGTTTATCACTCTTTTTTCACAGCGATTGCGGTTTCCGGCAGGCCGAACAGACAAGCTGAGTTGTTTATCAAGGCCCGTTAACCGGTTGTATTCGAGTTCACTGCGATTTTCTCAATTAGAAAGTGCTAGTAAAAAACAGCTGTCGCAAATGTGCCCCAGGAAAATCAAGAACATTTGATGAGCGAGGAAGAAAAAAAATCAGAAGAAATCAAACATTCAGAATGTACAATCAGTGATGAATACACGCGATATTAGAAAATCACCATGCATTCAAATATATTTTGGTTGCTTTACTTGCAGTAACTTGTTCTGCCAAATCACCTGTATAATGTCAATTTCACCGTTCAGCTGATGAGTATATCACGTTTCACGATTTCTCCAAAAAAAAAAAAACCTTCCTAGCCAGTTGTGACTAGTCAAAAATTTATGGAAGTCTTTGTGGGGACTTCCATGTATGTACATCATCACTTCATAAAATCAATAATCTTTGAGGACAGGACTTCTTTCACGGAATTGCAATGTACCACATTAATAAATAGTCTCTTTCCCTAGGAGTTGATAAATATGGCATGGAAACTGGGCATAAAGGCACTACAGAAGGGAGTGGGAAGCATGGATTATACTGATTGCCTTCTTATGGAACAAGATGAAATGCCTCTGACCATGAAGATGCCAGCACCCGACCTGCAGACGTACCATAGTCAAGTGGACAACCTACATTTGTATAGATCTATTTCATGCCTGCCAAATAAAATGTTCTTCTGTTTTAGATAACAAGCCTTTCTAGTCTTGCTATGACAAGCAACTTTTAAAAGAATATTAAAAATGAAGGAAGTAGGTGTAATTAACATAAATACAAAAAACTGTAAAGGTGGTCGCCATTTATGAAACTGGTCTATTGACCAAAAGCCAGTACCTGAATTGGGCAAATAAGGTAACTGCCGTACTACAGGTGTATGAGCCAGCACATCAAAAACAAAGGATGTGGGGATGCAACTGTATTTCACAAACAAGGCACTTTTGAAAACTCTGTTTGAAAACAATATTTATACATACTAGATACACAAGGTGACTGCCCTTGGAAGAAGGAAGAGGAAAGTTGTTCCCTCTGCTGTGTGCATGTACTTTGTACTAGAAGACACTACCCCCTAAGCAACAGGTGTTTAGATGGATTTCTGAACTGTCTAAATGTTGGGTAGTAACAGCAGGCGCAAAACCACAGTGAGGGTGTGTGGTTTTCATTAAAGGGAACCTCCACTCCCAAATAAAAATATCAGGAAATCTCAAGATCCCCTCTTTTAATAATTATTTTCAGCATACCATCACTCCCAATAACTGACTTGTTTTAGTTGCCTTGTTGTGAAACTTTGGTTTAGGATAAAAACTATTTTTAAAGGCAATTTAGATTACATTTATTTGTGACACCATTTCTTCTGGTTTAGACTGACTTAAACTTTTGCAAGAATGGAAATTGTCTTAGAATAATAATTAATGCTTTCACATCTCCAAATAATTTGATGCAGACATGTATATGAACAATAACTAAATTTGATTTTGCTTGTCTGTCATCTGTATTCACAATGTAACTCTCAACACCACTTTTTACAATAACTGTCAATTTCCCAATATCATAGCACTGTATTGGAATTTCCATTTTTTGTATTTACACTGTTTTTTTTTTTTACTGTAGTTTAAATTATTTCAGTTTTCAAAAGATATGCACTAAAATACACATAATAAGAAATCACACCAGGAGACTAAATTCTAAAGTTATACAATATATTACCATGAGACAAAACTCCAACAACGATTTCAAAGCTACAATGTGTAATGTATGGTCAGCCCTTATCTTGGGTTAAAAACTGTCAAGTCATACACTGTATATCTCGTCCTGGTTTCAATGCTGGCTTAGTGCTACATGTCACAATGACCCCACAAAACTTGGAGAGAAAAACAGTTAATATAATTATTACTTCAAGTTACCACCCAAACTGAAGCAAAAAGGCAAAGCTTATTAGCTTGACTTGAGCCATTCCATTGACACCCGACTGTTAGTAATTTCATCACTGCAACACATTATTGTGAGGGCATTTATGTTTTTCCTGGTTTTACAGTAGCTGAAAGTTTTGCATTTAAATCTCTATGAGCGGCTTATTTGTGAAAATCTGTTTCTGCATCTTGCCAGGAGCTCATGAGCTGGAAGAGGTTCACTTTCAACAATTGTTGGAGAAATGATTCTGGGATCATCAGGTTCCAGACAGACTTCACGAGTGATTAAATAGTCGTTGTCATCAATGCAGACTTTAAAATTTTGTCCATCAGCATCCAAATATATCCACAATCTTTGGAAACCTTTAATATCCTCACGTCCCAAGATTTTGTTCTCTGGTTGCATTTTCTTGCAATGATGGTGTCAGCATGATCGTCAGTGGTGGAAAATGAAAAGCCATTATGATACCAGTAATTCCAATCAAGGATATTCAACTTTTTCCTTGCTCTGTAAACTTGTTCCCTAGAAAAAAGGTTATGGGCCAGTAAATATGAAAAGACAGGAAAATTATTAATAATTACTATCAACAGTAATCACTAGTTTAATGCAATATTCCATTAGTGTTACATTCAGCAGATGAACCTAGGCCAGGACAGTGATTGACTGCCCAGGGTCTGTGATTGTTCATTTGAGGTGACCCTCTATGCAATAATTCCTTTTGTAAGCCAAACAGTTCTGCCAGTTGGTACCAATAGCAAACATTGACTAAACAACAACCCATGAGTTACTGAACTACTAGTGCCAACCTGCAGTGTCCTTTAAAGTTTTCAACAATGAACATACCCATACTTCATGACAACATATCTCTTCATTTACAGTATAATAACTATCATCATACTGCTGTGCTCATCATTGTTGATAATGATGTATAAAACTTGCGTGAAGGGAATTCTCATTGACATGTGTACATCAGAGACATACTATTTCACACAGTTTGCACATTCCAAAGGACCAGTACGCCAAAAGTGATCCTTGCTAACACAAATAGTTTTACCAGGTGGTTTCTGTTTGACTAAAATGAACACAACTTACTGTTTATTTATTATTATTTAATTATTATTATTATTATTATTATTATTATTATTATTTGTAAAATATATCAACTGCTTGATAGAGTATTAGTTGCATAGTGTATTTCAAAATACTTGATCAAAAATGTTACCTGTACTCTGTGTAGAAAGATAGCTCAATGAATGGCAAATGAATGTACCGGTAAATTGGCTTTCAAATGATGCGAAATAAACTGAGCAGATCGATCTATCATGCTTGACCCTATTCTAATCAGAAAAAAAATAGAACAAAAAAAAAGTTCAGCCCTTCTTTTTTACCAAACAAAAATTCTCATCTACCGTGTGCTTCAACAGCTAAATCGAGACGCTTCCTGCCACGTTTCAAAGCTGAAGCCAATAATTTGCTCCTTGTGCGTCCCTACACTGAAAGCCATAATTCCATGATATGGCAACTGAACTGACGGATAAAAAACTCGAATAGCAAAATAAAACGCACACTAAGCTGACGACAAAGGATCATAGTGCTAAAGGGAAACCAATAATCAGTGTAAATACTGTAACCCCATTCTTCGTCTCACCTGTGAAGGCCGTGTCAGTGGAATCCACGCACATACACTTTATTTTCTTCGAGCTTTCATGGACATCTTTCGCTATATAAAGCTTTCGATGTGCCTTCTCCCATCTGCTATTACTTGTTTTCTTGTTTGTTTGGATGCAAGGCGACTACGAGGTGTAAGAACCTTTCGACCCGAGCCCCTTCGCCTGATCCGGCTTTCATGGACATGAATTATATCTACGGATCCCAAAAACTAACACAATATGGCATCAAAGTCCTTCGTATATTACCAGACTGAAGTTTAGAAATGTTATTACAACATGGGCACGTCTCACTGTGTCGATTAAACAGGATTTCTGTCATTGATACTGGCTTTGAAAAAAGAACCGTCGGTTCAAAAATCAAACAGCCGCACATGCGCAATAGAGTGCCACAGGCCCTTTAATACTTGTAGATTCTCTGGTCAATCAAACTAGGCGGCAAAAATCAGCTATAGCAAATGCTAACAAGACTAAAACCTTGAACATGCGACATGGAAATATTCGACAAACCTACCTTCCTTTCCTTTTCACTTTCTTTTTTCTGCGACAGCCGTCTTTGATGCTTCAGCATACGTATTTGTTTCGCCGACGAAACTCTCAGATGTTGCTCAATACACATGCTTTTTCACAATAACAATTACCGCTGTTGGTGTATTACGCTTTCGAGGGGGATGAAACTAGACACGTGTCCATTCAATAAACAAAACAAAAGGTTCCACCGGAAAATGAAAATTTAAAGAAAAGTTGGCCTGGAAAAGTAAAACATGGATAGATTCCTCAAACCTGAAAACCGACTGCTATATTGTCTGTTCGGGTCTGTCATTTTGCTAAGGAGGACTTCAAGCGGGATCTTCAGGTATATGAATATTGGTCTTGGTAGCATTCGCTTTGTACTGAAATCTCAATCAGCCAGTCCAAAATATCATTATATTGGAGCGAGAAAACTGAATCAAGCAATATAATGATGACTTTCACTGTTATGCGCTTTTCCAGAAAGTAAAATAAACAACTTGAAATGTATTTAAATTTTGTTAGCTTTATAGACACTACTGAAACGATTACTAGTTACCATTCGATAGAAATATATAAATCTATCGTTTGTTGTATAGTTGTTGTATAGTTGTTGTATAGTAACAGGGATCTCGTAGAAAACCACGGTAGGCAGATTAAACTTGATTTCCCGGCGTTTATTTCACAGGAATGAGCGCGGGATAGCACTGCAAGCTCTCTTTCGCTTCGTAAAACTCCTGCATATAACTCACATGTAAAACCCTGTCAAACGACCACGAGGTAAATTTGTTCTGATGGTGAAGCTAATATTAATACAATTTACCCTCTGGATTAATTTTTAAGTCTACAAAGTATCGCTCTCCTAGCCTGTGTTTTCCTTGTTTACATCAGGTACATCTAGTAATCTGGAGAAATCCTTGACCATTGCTACGTCGTAGCCTCGTTTGCATACACAAAACCAAAGATGGCGGATTTCAAATTTTAAATTTGCCCATTTTTGAACGTTATTGTTGGCTATTTAAACATATTAAGCCCAAATGAGTGGTCAAGTATGACAATACAGGTAAAGAACTTTCGATTTAGAAAAACCTTTTTCTCGCCCCTACTTTCCCTTTCAGAGCAGTCGTAACTTCTGTAGGTTCCTTAATTATTTTGACGTTTTTCCACCGTAAATGAAGGACATGCCGGTCATTCGAAAATAACAGTACAGGAGAATAACGACAGAAATTGGGTAGTAGCCAAAACGCGGCGCCGGGGTCGGTATGTCAAATTTTTTCCAATATTTTTTTGGTTGAATTTTATTTCCGAATGTTTTCACCGGGAAGCTCTTAGTTTGTTTTTCGAAATGAAGAGAATTTCCGACTGAAATTGGAGTTTTTGTCGGTAACATACGCTAACCCCTAAAGACACTGAAGATTCGCCTAGCTCAACATTTTAGAACCACATTTAATTAGTGTTTACTTCGTAGAAACCTTCTCCGCAATACAATTAAAACGCTACAAAACATAGGCACAGTTCCACGATGGTTGTCACGCAAAGTTCTCATTTGCTTGTTTCCGCAAATTGTTGTCAATGTTGTTGTGTTTTTATCGTAGAATTGGGATTACTTTTGTAATTTGACGTCCGAATGGAATTGGACAGCAAGTTCCTGTGCGAGTCTGTAGTAGTAGTTAGACGACAACATTGACAACAGCACGAATAAACAAGCAAATGATAACGTTGCGTGACTGCGTGACGACCATCTTGGTACTGTTATTCTGTTGTTGTTTTTTTACGAAGTAAACATTACAATGCGATTTGAAGTGTGGAGCTCAGCGAGTCTTCAGTGTCTCTGGCATATGTCCCTTAAGAGCTTTCATAGCTTCTGCAGGTTCCTTAATTTTTTAAATTCTTTTTGCGCCATAAATGAAGGACAGATGCCGGTCATTCGACAACAACAGTACAGGAGAATTGAACGACAAAAATTGAAACAACAAATTTGGAAAAGAAAAGACATTCCGACCCCGGCCCCGCGTTTTGGCTACTACCCAAAAATTAAAGAAAAAAATTGGAGAAAAAAAGACACCCGACCCCTGCCCCGGCCCCAAGTTTTGGCTACTACCTAAAAAAAAATTATATATATATTAAGGTACGAAAGCTCTTAGGGACATCTCAGTTTGTTTTTCGAGATGAAGAGAATTTCCGGCAGAAATGGAATTAGAGTTTTTGAGGGGAATATATACGTTAACTCCCAGACACATTGAAGACTCGCTGAGCTCCACAAGAACGACATGGTATTAATGTTTTCTTTGTAAAAACCTCCGCAATACAATCAATGTTGTGCTTTTTATCTTAAAATTGGATTCGGATCTTGCTAGCCAATTTGTAAACCCTTGACGTTCGAATAGAAATGGCTAGCAAGGTCCTCTGTGAGTCTGACTTTACTACAAACCGTTTGTAGTAAACATTGAAAACAATACGAACTTCACATTTTGCGAAAACAAGGAAATGAGAACATTGCGTAACTGCGTGATGACTCTCGTGGAACTGTCACTGTGACTTTCGTTTTAATTGCACTGCGGAGAAGTCTTTTACGAAGTAAACATTAAAAATGCGGTTTTAAAGTGTGGAGCTCAGCGAATCTTCAGTGTCCCTGGGAGTTAGCGTATATTCCCCACACAAACTCCAATTTCAGCCGGAATTTTTTCTTAATTTCGGAAAACAAACTCCAATACTCCGATCCTCGCAAAAAAGCAAGTTCGATTTTAAAATACAAATTAAAGTCCAATTGAGAAAAAAAAACCTAAGATGTCCTTAAAAGGCTTTCATAGCTTCCGTAGGTTCCTTGATTTTTTTGAGTAATTTCCACCATAAAGGAAGGACAGATGAGGAACATTCGCATACAACAGTACGGGAGAACAACGACAAAAATTCAAACAAACAAAAAAGGAAAAAAAGAACAGTTTTGTTACTTCAGTCAGCTGGGTTCAGTTTGATTTTTCGTTTTAACTGAAGGAGTTCGTGGTTGCTTAGAGAAGACTAATTTCCAGTGGGGAGGGGCAACAACAGAGCCACTGTGACGTCAAATAAAAAATAAGGAGATAATTGGACATTTCACGTTGCGTCACTTGACAGTCCTTAATATAGCGGTGCTGGGGGGTCGAGAGGGGGGATTAGTAAAGAGATCATTAAATTTCTCTTAAACAACCGTTACTATGAAACTACCAGTTTTTTCGCACTGGCCTGAGGGCAATTAACGAATTTGCTTGAGTCGCCAAGTTATACCACTGCTTTTATTTTCTTGACTATTTTTTTTCTTCTCCTTTCATTGAATGTGCGAATAACGTTTCAGCTTACTTTAAGTTACCACTTGATTGTATTCTCTCCTATTGCGTCTAGAACGGCGCAGTCACAGAATATTATAGGCAGGTGGTAGGTGAAAAATAGTAACCACCTTATATTGACTGCTAAAAGAAGCTAGTCAGTTTCTCTTAACCCATCATTGTCGAGTAAAATCGCTTGGCGCGTTACATAGAGTACAATCTGTAAGTCTCGTTCTGAGAAGGGAAAGGGTCACAAAAGGAGACAGTTTTTAAGTGGACCTACATGGTGTCAGCCTTGCGATGAAGCTTTATCGCCACATTCATTGGTATGAAATTGTATTTTTTATCCAGTTGCTGCACTCTGTCTCGGGTGAGTCCGATTTCATCTTTAGTTAGTGTTTAAAGCATAAGTAATTCGCCAACTGGATTTGTGAATTTCTTTTCTTTTTCTTTTGAAAACGTAACGAGAAAAAAGGTAGGTCCAAATGTCGGATTGATTTAAAAGATAATGTTGCGTAAAAACATCTTTTAACTTCCAAGTATTTTATCGTATCAAGACCGTGATGTCGGACGTAATGATTCATGGCGAATTGGAAAAGTTTTCTCAAGAATTTAATTTCTTTGTATAAGAATTATTTCATTTTTAAAAAGTGTTATTTCCAACTTTCCGTTCACCTAAAAGAATTTGTGTATTTGTAAATAATTTGTGAAATAGTTTAGTACAACTTCAACAGTCTGCGAGGTTTTGTTCGTTTCATCCAACAAGGCAATGTACGCAAATTTTCCAAGGATCGAAGTAAAATCGAGTGTGCTAATGACGGGGAACAGAAAGTCTGTCTTCGATAAGTTTAACATAGTTGGCACCAGGTTGGCACATTTTATCTTCTTAAGGAAGGCAGAGACGTCGGGGATTTAGTCCAAAATATGCTAAAAATATGATATAACACATTGTTACGCGGCTTAAGTTGATTGAAATTTGTCGTCGAAAAATTACGAATTGGAACACTTGAGACTTATCATGTTATGCTAAGGAAGCAAATGAAAAAGTCCTCATTCTCTATGCACAATCTGCTATCCCGCTGCGTTTTAGCATGACCGATGTAACGCTGTTGTTACTTACTCTTGAGCATTCAGAATTCCTCATGTCACAAGTTGATCGGATTCAGAAGTTATTAGATGTATTATGTGATCTAATATATGAAGTATTGCAATCACGTAACTTAGGATATAATATTGATTCAAGTTTCCAGTCCGAATCCACATGCACAATTCTTATGGCAGATGTTGAGCCTTAAAGGTTTGGATCCAATCTACATGTCCTTTCAGAATCGAATTCACATTACTATGTTTTCAACATAGCAATTCTGGGAACCTTTTCAGACAGAAAAAAAAAAAAGTTTTTTTTAGCTTCTTTTTGTAATACGCCGTTCGTAAGACAATAGGAACTTCAAGAAAGCGTAATAGTTTATAATATAGTGACAGTACTCACACACACTTATCTATTGTAGCCAAATCATGAGGGTGTCGAGTTCCTTTTTGTTACTTTAATATGTTCCTTTTTCACTTCTGTTCTGTAATGGTTTCATCCTTTTTTCGCTAGAGATGTTTAGTCCGTGTCACAAAATGGTCATAGCCGAAAGTATTTCACGCGCGAGACTATAATTTAACCTAAAGCAAACAGCACAATGAAACAGTTAAAAAGCAACAGTCTGGTGCAGTCAAGAACGTCTTTTTAACATCTATTCCACGATTCATCACTTGGTAGTTGTTTTCAGACATTATTGAAGTTGGATAGTCAGAGAGGATCACTGACTCTAAATGAAGCAACCAATCATCAATCATAGCACTAAGGAAAATGTTTAATGTAGTACATTTTTTATCTATCCTACACTGTGTTTCTATGAGCGGCACATGGTCAAGGTTTTGAACCCATTGAATGATAGACACAGTTCGGTAAGTTTTCAAATGGAAGAAAACCCCGCCCCGTAATCGAGCCATTGAATGTTTTTAAATTTAATAAAGCCTGGTTTCACTAGCGACGCGAGCACAAGCTGAAGAGCGCCTCTTTCACCGAGAAAATGGGGTTGACGCAAGCTTAAGCACAAAGCGCAAGCACAAGCATCTTTTTTTTTTCATTTTCCTTGTCCTTGTGCTTATGCTTGCGTTCGCTTGCGTCGCGTGAAAACGAAACGTAGCATTTGCTATGTCTGACGAATTAAAGCACTTGTTCTAGATTCCCCTTGTCTGAGCATTTAATCAAAATGGCGGATGCCGTGGTTGATTTTGATACTTTATGTCGACGTTCGTTTTCACTAGCATAAGCTACTTATGCTTGTGCTAGTGCTTGAGTCGCTTTTTAAAACCAGGCTTAAAAGGTACTTATCGCGATTACCGAAAACTAATCTTTTTTTTTAAACTGCTTTTACGCAAGTAATAATCATCGGCGCTTTTTTGAAGAGTTAATAGTTACTTAGGGAAGATTTTAATTTCCAGTGGGAAGGGGCATTATTTGAGGCAACAACAGAACCACTGTGACGTCAAATGAGAACTAAGGAGATAATTGGACATTTCACGTTGCGTCACTTGACAGTCCTTAATATAGTGGTATTGGGGGGAAAAGAAGGATTAGTAAATAGGTCATTAAATTTCTCTTAAACAACCGTTTACTATGAAAATGCCAGTTTTTTCGCACTGGCCTGAGGGCAGTTAAGCTGTAATTTTCATGGTTATTTTTGAAAGTTAAAACGAATTTGCTTGAGTCGCCAAGTTATACCACTGCCTTTATTTTCTTGACAATTTTTTTCCTTCTCCTTTCATTGTGCGAATAACGTTTCAGCTAACTTCACGTTACCACTTGATTGTGTTCTCTAGTATTGCGTCTAGAACGGCGTTAGTGATTCACGTCTGTCGCAGACTTTCCCGCTGTTGAAGTCAGACAATATTATAGGCAGGTGGTAGGTGAAAAAGAGTAACCGTGGGTCGCCTAACCTTTTAGTAGCCAATAAAGCCACAAACAAATTAAATTGACAACAATTATTCCAAACTGTTCCTGGTGTTCTTTATTGTGAGCAAAACGGCTGCTAAAAGAAGCTAGTCAGTTTCTCTTAACCCATCATTGTCGAGTAAAATCGCTTGGCGCGTTACATAGAGTACAATCTGTAAGTCTCGTTCTGAGAAGGGAAATGGTCACAAAAGGAGACAGTTTTTAAGTGGACCTACATGGTGTCAGCCTTGCGATGAAGCTTTATCGCCACATTCATTGGTATGAAATTGTATTTTTTATCCAGTTGCTGCACTCTGTCTCGGGTGAGTCCGATTTCATCTTTAGTTAGTGTTTAAAGCATTCGCCAACTGGATTTGTAAATTTCTTTTCTTTTTCTTTTGAAAACGTAACGAGAAAAAAGGTAGGTCCAAATGTCGGATTGATTTAAAAGATAATGTTGCGTAAAAACATCTTTTAACTTCCAAGTATTTTATCGTATCAAGACCGTGATGTCGGACGTAATGATTCATGGCGAATTGGAAAAGTTTTCTGAAGAATTTAATTTCTTTGTATAAGAATTATTTCATTTTTAAAAAGTGTTATTTCCAACTTTCCGTTCACCTAAAAGAATTTGTGTAATTTGTAAATAATTTGTGAAATAGTTTAGTACAACTTCAACAGTCCGCGAGGTTTTGTTCGTTTCTTCTTACAAGGCAATGTACGCAAATTTTCCAAGGATCGAAGTAAAATCGAGTGTGCTAATGACGGGGAACAGAAAGTCTGTCTTCGATAAGTTTAACATAGTTGGCACCAGGTTGGCACATTTTATCTTCTTAAGGAAGGCAGAGACGTCGGGGATTTAGTCCAAAATATGCTAAAAATATGATATAACACATTGTTGCGGGGCTTAAATTGATTGAAATTTGTCGTCGAAAAATTACGAATTGGAACACTT
>NC_090869.1:37260775-37265775 GCF_036669935.1 Montipora foliosa
AAATCTTGGCTCGCCAATGAGCAGAAGGGAGATCCAAAATTTAAAGAAGATGAAAACATACCACCAAAGTTATTTTGAAGGTAGCACTGGTTGTCCGATAGGTAACTGATGGCTAAAACATGTCTGTACATTGTATTTTCTTGCAGCTAAACCAAGGGTAATTATTCCTTTACGAGTGGTTCGAACCGTCTCGGAGCATTACGTGTGGTGTTTATCTGAAGGGACTTCTCCGATCAACATATCATTGATAAACTCGTCTACAACTTTGGCTTTCGGGAATGGAACAGTGTGGGGCAAAATAAACCAAGATGGTAACTATAGTTGCATTGCTACCAATGACGTTGGCACTAATTCAAAGACGTTTTACGTTTCTCTTATTGGTGAGTAACATGCAGTGCGTGAAATATGCCTGTGAGCGTATATATACAGCACTAACAAAAGTCTACAGCCAATCCCTAGAACAGGGCATGGTCCCGGATTTATTGAAGCTGTCAAAAGTAACACTGATCGATAAACGAGTCGATACTACAGACGTAACAAACTTCAGCCCAATCTCGACTCTCTCTGCTTTTATATAAATTTTTGAAAAGCTTGTATACAAGCAACGGGTTAGTTATATAAAGCGAAGTCGACTGAACAGGCAATTGTTGAGATCACAGATATCCTAAAGAATGGGATTGACAATAACCTAGAAACCTGTGGGCCTTTGTATATTTCTCGAAAGCGTTTGACACCGTAAAACACGTTGTTCTTTCAAAGAAAATGGAAACGTATGAGATTAGAGGACTACCTTTGCAGTGGCTCACAAATTAATTGACAAACAGGCAAAAGTGCGTTTCAGTGTAGCTGGCACAGAATCGGGAAGCACTAGATAACATAGACCTAAACCTGGTGAGCCATCGATATGTCAGCGGAGTCTTGAAAAATGATCACTTCGTTTTCGCTTGCTCCTCGCTCGCTCGCTTCTGATCGATCGCGGCGAGGATTTTTTCAGTCATAAAACGGTTAATAGACCCTTTATTTTCGAGTGGTTACAGTAATTTTCTTCATGTCATAAATTATCCCAGGTTGGGTCCTGTTGTTAGCGAATTGATTTTCAGTCTTTCAACTTGCAGCTAACAAATTTCCGGCGCTCTTCCCACTGTCGGAACGGATCCTGTAACGGGTATAAAGAAAATTAAAGAAAAAAAAAGAGAGAAGTATTTAAAGTTCCACTTTGTGAGCAGAATATATATGGCTCACCAGGTTTAGGTCGATATTATCTAGTGCTTTCCCACAGAATCATCTAGGTAAACTATGGTTTGTGGTTTTCCTCAGGGTAATTCGCTTGGGCCCTTGCTGTTCCTCATATTCTTAATTGCTCTCAAAAACATTGCTTTAGAATTTTTGCAGATGACACTAATATTTTTGCCTCATCTTCCAATGCCATCCAACTGGAAACTTTGATTAACCAAGAGCTTTTAAACGTGAAGGTCGTGGAATGGTGTGATATAAATAGATTGTCCATAAATTTTAAGAAAACAAGCTACATGATAAATCTAATAAGAAGAAAAGGGCTAATAGACACTAATACATCATGGTCAAATTGCCTGACAAAGAGGATTCTGAATATACTTTGGAAGAGAAAAATTGCATTAAATATCTCGGAGTTTGAATTGCTGACACAATCTCATGGAGATACCATATATTTCATGTATCCTCGAGAATATCTGGAAATACAGGAATTTCCTCAAGCTAAGGCACTATTTTCCATTAAAACTACTTAGACTACTTTATTATAACTTGATATCTATCATATGCTGTACTTGCTTGGAGTTGCGCTCGTGCATCAGTCTTACCTCAAGAAAACGTTCAAGTTACATAAAACCATATTAACCGCGTGATGCTCTATGCTACTATGCTACTCTTTATGGCTAAAATACAGATAGTGTCCTTCCGTTACTTTAATGATTAGACCTACTCACATCACAGAACATTTTTACACCACATATACTTCAATTCACCCACCAGTCGCATAAAAAGCGATTCCCCTCCTTCTTCGATAACTACTTCCGTTACGCCAGTGATGTTCACACATGTAACACTATTCTTTGACATACCGGTCGTAGAACGGTGGGTTGTAGGGTGGAACAATGTCGGATTCCAGTTTTGCCAGGAAAATATTTGCGAGGACTAGAAATAGAGGGTTGCACTCCCACCTTCGCAAAAGTCAATGGAAACTTTGCATCTGTTTCTGACCGTTGCAAAGAGAATCATCAAGAGCACAGCCAAAAACTCCGACGAGTTTACATCGATTATTCAGATGCATGGACAAACATTATTTCTCATTATGGCACTGGAGCTTACAAACTTCTACATCGTATAGCATCGAAATCGCTTTAAACAGAAAGACTTGAGTCTCTTCGTACAAAAAACAACAAGCTGTCTAAACTTTTGGCAATCAAACACCAAGAAAACAGTTTTTCAGGTCCGATCTTCAACCTTTCGGACCAAGTTGTCGCAGACACTGTCTTACTTTACCTAGGACGTTTAGGTCTCAACCACAGCTTCATCGATAAAACTTAACCTTCCCTCAGTTTGAATTTTTCCTTACACAAGTTAGTTCTAGTGTACCCACCAGACATCACGAAGACTTCAAACACTTCCTCGGTCCGCATCCATTCAAACGTTTTCAACCAGAATATTTTTAATACTCCAGATTTCACATACAAAGTCCTACACAAGTTAGCCTCTGATCGGAGCGTCGCTATTCTCTCTCATTAAGTGGCATGAGGGTCATGTAAAAAAAAAACTTTATACTATGATCCAAGAAGTTATGCGAAATGGGAAGTACATTGAAACTGAGGACAACACATTAAAAGACCTGAAATCTTTTCAAGACTTTCTTAACCGCATTTATAAAATCAACACAGCGTCTGGATAAGATTATTATAATAAACCCATTTCCACCTAACCTGCCTTAGCAATCCTAATGAGATCACTAAAGAAAACCTTAAACTACGCCCGATTGCGGCACCTTTTAGTATGAAACAACTAAATACTTGGCATCTTACTTATTCCCTCTTACCGAGAACGAATAGTGTTAAAACCATAATGGACTTTGCCGACCGTCTCAGAGACAGAACCCTCGGTGATGACGAAGTCCTAATCTCATATGACTTCTCCACGCTTTTCACGGAAGTACCTCTGGAAGACACCATGGACCACATCATTGAAGAAATTTACGCGAACAACAAGCTACTTCAACTCAGCCCTAAACTTCATTTTAAGTGTCTTCCCTGCATCGTCACTAGAAACACTTTGTTCAATTTAAGGCGTTCCAAACTAAATCGTCCTTTTCCATTTTAGGAAAATTCCGCTAAAAATGGCGATATGTTATGTTTTTGAGCTCACTCTTTTTTAAAATGCAAGTTATTGCCTATATTCTGTTGGAATGATTTCACCTAAAAATCAAACTCGCTCTCCTTGGTCAATTTTAAGCGGACTTTAAATGAATTCCGCAGGATGTATTACAGTTTCACTTTTTTTTCTCAGATAAAATCAGTTTGACTTAAGTCCGATTTCTGGACCCAAAATTCTTACTTTTTTTTTCTAATTAAGACTATTACTATGAGGCACCTTGTTTTCATTGTGGCCAACAATGGATATTTTTTTGTCCGATTTTCGGAACCAAAATTTTTCTTTCAGTCCATCATTTATGGGTTGCGGACGAGCACGGATATTAATTATTTGTAGTCCGATTTTCGGACCCAAATTTTTATGTTACAATCTACCCTATTTTATTGTGACCGACGATGCTTATTTTTTGAGCCCGATTTTTCGACCCAAAATACTTACTTTTTTTCTGATAAGGATAACTTTCAGTCTATCGTGAATTGTGGACGACGATGCAAAGTTTTGAGTCCTATTCTCAGAGCTATCTTAATTCCGATTTCTATTCACGTGAAATGCCCATTTTACGAACGGATAACACTAGTTGGAATCCGTTTTTGGGGCCAAAACATTATGTTTGACTTGGCTTACAGTTGATGGCGTTAAATTCTCCCGAATTGTCGAGAAATTGTTTTGAACGACATGGGATTGCAATTGATACAATGCCATGGGTGCAGAAAATGGCAACTTTGAAGCTTGGTTAATTGGCAGTGTCAGTTAAATTTCAACACAACCGTGCATAGAGCCGTTTAATCCCTTAAATTTATTATGAATTCGTTGTTTTATTCTGCATACAAAAGATTCAATTACGAATCTATAACCTTAAAAATGAAAAATAACATAATAATAAAGATGATATAACTCAAGCATTCCACAGAGAGTTCAACTGACACAAAGAGTTGAATGTCCTCTCTCTTTAACAACTTGCAACTGATACGCTCCTTACGAGTTCCTTTGTTTCTTCGGCTATAGAAAATTTATGCATTCAGAGTTTGCTCTATCACTGACAACACAATATCTGCCATTTTTGATTGCCGCTTTTAATGCAGTTAAGAGCTTCTGCCTGAGAGACCGGGGCAGACTTGGAAATGAAGGTCGGCCGATTTCGCTTAAAATTGGTACACAAAGTACTTATGTCAACTTATGTAATATGCCAAAGTTTCAGCTTCAACGACTTTTTTTTAGCCGAGTTCTGGATATCAGCCCCTCAGGGGTCCCCAGAGGCTGATTTTCAGTGCATTTTTGGCCACTTTTAAATCTCTCGTTTAGCAACATGAAATTAATTTAAGGCAAAAACAAAACCATCTTTGTAAAGCCCTATCCTTAGGCTTTTATGGGTGAGAACATTAGCTCATGGAAATTTTTCGCTAGCCTGTGGCTGTTATCACAACTTGGTCATATTTGAAGCATATGGGAAGCAACCGGAAATGGCCTGTTTTTCAGACCAAATATTTTCCATGCCCACGTTTTATATCTTGAGATCTTAGTATCCCTGCAAAGTTCAGCCCTTAGTTTAGTAATATCAAGAAAAAAATACTAAGGTTGAGGCTTTTTACTAAGAAAAAAAC
>NC_090869.1:37275775-37290775 GCF_036669935.1 Montipora foliosa
ACAAAGTCACGATCTGAACAACCAAAGGCTGGTTTGTCGTGATTCGCCGTGATACCATTCAAAACATCAAAGCCAGGCTTATCATTCAGCTTTCGTGCCAGATCTCTCGTAAGCAACGACGACGGCGACGGCGACGGCGACGGCGATCAAAATATGAATTCACCTTATTGTAATCACTTCGTGACTATTTTAACCTTTTTAATATGACAGGGGTGTGGTAGTTCCTCAAAAATAACACTGGTGGGAACGGCGCTTAATTTAGGAGAGAAGATGAAATTTTTCCTCAAGAACTGAAGTTTTTTATAAAACTTAAAGTTTTGGCTATTTCGTGTTGTTTTTTGCAGGCGACGGCAAAGAAATGGACAAAAATGAAAAACGCACGTGCAGGGCGTGCAAAGTTTTTTTTTTTGCCCACTAAATATGCAAATTTTTGACATTTTCGTTGCCGTCGCCGTTGTCGTTGCTTAAGCTCCCTAATTCCCTATTGTCGATGAATGAGGTGGTTATAGACCTTATTCCAAAATGGCCGTCATTTAAATATTCTTCTGTTTTTATTCAAATTAGCCCTTGATGCCTCGTTCTTGAGCTGAAAATTCAAAAGAATATTTTGCCTTGAACGAAGCATCAAGGTCTAATTTGAATGAAAACAAAAGAATATCTAAATGGCGGCCATTTTGGAATAAGGTGTATGGAGGGAAGACTCCATCCACCAGTGATTTTGACTGAAAAATGTGGCCACCCTGAGGGAGACCCTTGGGGTTGAATGTTTGTCCGCTCTAGTAGCTGGCAATGGCGAGAACGAGGCCCTCGCTGTCTCTATTAGACGAAAGTGAGGAGGAAATTATTTGCGAGACCCTGGCAACTAGAGTTCAATGAGCAATATAAGCCTCCCGCCAACTGTGACATGATGTGTCTTTCGTGAATTATTATTTTTCTGTTGAATGAGAATCCCAAAAGAGCCCATCAAATATATCAGTTTTGGGCTTCAGTAGGATCAGGCATCAAAGTTCATGGAATGTTAAAGTGCACCTAACCTCAAAGAATTTTCTTTGCAAAAAGTGAAATGTCTAACATATATTTTACCTTTGCTTCTCTATATTTTTCTTTTAATAGGCCCTGAATGAGGCCTGAATAGGCCCTGAATGAGTTACGAGAGAGTAACAAAGCTGGCATTCATTTGTCTCATGGCCGAGCTAGTGAGAGGTATGGGTCCATTCTTTCTATGACGTCAAGATCTAATTTACATTGCCAAAGTTCTTTCAAAACTATAATGCGACGTAGTTTATGACGTCATCGAAGGAACAGGCGCATGCCTATCACTGCCTCGGCCATGAGACAAACGATTGCCAGCATCTTTCTCTTACATACCTTATGAGGTACCTTTTAAAACAGGTAAAATCTAGAGAAACAAAGGTAAAGTATATGATATGATATATGACGAATATTTAACTTTTGCTAACGTAAAAATTTTGAGGTTAGGTGCACTTTAAGTCCTGGTTCTAATCCGGGGATCTGTTTAAGGACAAGAGAGGCAAAGAATTTTCAGTTTTTTTTTCCGGTTATCTTTGCCACCTGAACGATTGTATCATTTTCCTCGGCCATACGGGATTTTCTTACTTCACTACGAAGGGGAAACCTGATACTGAAGGCCGCACTAAATAAGAATTTGCATTTTTTTGCTCGGCTGCGATGCCTGTGAGTACTTATCTGTATGGAGACGACGTATTCTAGTTAGGGTAGTTCAAAGCGATGAACTTTACATCTGTGAAAGAGCAAATTCAGCAGGGGCAATTTAAACGTCAAATTGTATAGAGTCGCATTTAACTGACAGTCATCTTTAATTGTTTTGTTCTCAGGCCCAATTTGAAGTCTTTTCCCGCGCCTTTTCAAACATGAAGGGTACCAGATAAGCCTTTTAGGCCTTTATAGATTGTGCTAGTAAAAGTAGCCTTTTTTTGTCCTAATTATGCTCAAAATTGAAATTGTAAAGTGTAGAATATATGAAAGTCGTGTATTTGAACTATGGAGACAATGAAATGACTGCTACTTTTACCAGCAGCGATGCAAATTTACCTGAATGCAAAAGATGGTTTCAGACAGTCAGATTGTTTATGTTATTCAAAAGCGTATGAAGACTTGACGCCCTCACAAGGCACAACCCAAGTTTAGAGTTCCTTGTTTTCGGAAGGAAACTTTAAGAATCCCAGCCCCAGAGGCAAAACACTTGGCTAATAGCCCTTTTCACGGTTAGTTTTTCTTATTTGCATTACAATGTAATCTAACTTGGGTTTAAACTACAAAATAACCCGAAATTGCCTCACATACATGCTAGATTATATTGTAATGCAAATGAGAAAAACTAACCGTGGAAAGGGCTATTGCAAGGGTGTCAATAAGGTTTAACCGTTAGCCGTAAAAAGGGTCAAAGCTTTAAGCGTTGGGCCTAAAAATTTAACCGTTAGCCGTGAAACAAATTGAAAACCGTTAACCATAAAAAAAAAAAAAAAAAAAAAAGAAGCGCCAATTAAAGTTCTCCAGTTGGTAATTATTATATTATAATGTGAAACAATGGGTAATAAATTATTACAATTTCAGTTAAGCGCAACGGGAAAAAAATTAACCGTCGTAAAAATGCTTAAAATTTAACCTTTAGCCGTAAAAGCCACTACCCCCATTGAGACCCTCATTTGCCAGTGCCGCCGAGAATGTGAAATTCAAGGCACCGATCAGAAGAGGTCTTGAAACCAGTATGTCCGGATATCGAGGCAAGCGTCCTAGCGTCCTAACAACCGATCCGCACTGCCTCCATGAGGCGCCTTCACAACTTTATAACTTCACTTCCACTTCCTTGGCCATCAACCCTTGTTCATTTAAGTGCAACTCGCGCGCAGTCAGCCAGCAGATGGCCTCAGGTGTTCATTGCTGTCCATGTTTTCCTCGCTAGGATTTTTGCAAAAAAAATTATGAAAAAACATGAGCTTCCGGAATTTGCAAGGGTTTAAGTTTGCGCAAGAGTGAATTAGATCAGATCGTTCTTCTAACACTTTCAGGCCTTGTACAGTAAAGTCGTAAATGGAGTTATTTTAGATACACTTTACGCGCGAAACAAACAAAGGGCCGCAGATTTAAACCAGTCAGAAGAAACCATGTCACGCGTGACTACTGCCATGTTTTTGTCAGAGACATGATTTTCGCGGGAACGGGTATTCTAAAAAGAGAGTCATTTGTGACTGTGCTGAGGAGCCCACCCATGCCATAACAACACTCTTATCTGATTCACTCTTGCCTTCTGTTTCATTGTTTTACAGTCGTTATTATCGTGGCTGACACGGAAAGCAACCTTGCACCTTGGGTGAACTTCATTTTTTAAATCATTGTAAATTGTAAATTTTTATTATGCAAATCAATAATCGAACCTGGGGTTGTGTATACACTTTTAATAATTGTAGATTTTAAGGAGTGTTTACATCATTTTAAACTTTTGTCTTTTTATATATTTTTATAGTTATTATTATATGTAAATAATCCATAATTCAGCCGTAAGGCTGCAATGGTTTTATTACTATTACTATTACTGCTACGTTCAATCGCTTCCTTAAATACTCAGCTAGAAGAATGCAAGCTATTACACTTGAAAGAAGTTCAAGTAGTAAAGACACAATTTGCCTAGAATCCGTCATCTACGAAGACCGGGGATGACTGGACTCGATGGATGACCGAATACACCGTTTACGCGTGGACGGAAGGCAAAAACGGACAAAAAAAGTCTCCGTTTTCAAAAATATCCGGATACATGCGGTGGAAGGGAGCTTAGTTGTCCCAGTTTCTTGGTGTTGCAGTCGTAAATAATTGTTGTACTTTTCAGTCTGTATACGAAATGCATCAACTGCAAGTCATTTTCAGCCAGTCACGCGTTGTAGTAAGGCCAAATGTTTACACTTGATCCCACACAATAATTATTTAAAAAAACAAATAAATGAGCAAGCTTTTTCCATCGCAAAGACCATTACATTTCCGTTGAGGGTCAGTTGTTCATTTATTAGTTTTAGTCTTCATACAAATTGTTTCAACTCACATGTCTCGGTTACAAATGTCATAGTGAAATCCGAGAGGCAATGAAACAGAAAGATTGTTTTCATTCACCTGTCCTTCAAATTGCCGCTGAAAAAACGCCAACTCTCTATTTTCGCATTCGCCATAGCACACTTTGTTTGCCCCCCAAATTTCGCAGAAACCATCGCAGTTGTAAGCGATAAACTCGATGCGGATGGATCTTTGGGCAGGCAGCCTACTCGTCCAATCTATCTCAAGCCACTGACCGCTTCCCAAAACCCAGCCTTTTCCAACTGGACTCAGCACTTCATCATTGAGAAGACAATTCTTCACACAGCAGTCCGATCATTAGTGCGCTGGCAGTGCTTTTGGAAGCAATCCCTGCAAGGCGGTAACTGGTCTGATTCTACTTCCCCCTTCTTCGCACAAAATACAGCATATCAGCGGTCATTAATATTCTGTGTCTCTTTATTAGTGCGATACAGGGCACATACAAACAATTCCAACCCCTTGCATAGCTCTGGGGAAACCGACCAATCCTCTCCAAGATTCTGACGAATTCTTTGGAACTGTTCGTCTTTAAGCATCAGTTTCAAAGGTTGAACCTTTCCGATGCCTGCAAATGCACTTACTGAGTTACATCCCGTAAAGGCATGTAATACAGGATAGGCCTTGCATTCATCCTCTCCAATTGAGAGAGATATCTTTCGATGTATCTTTCAAGGTATTGCGACACACATCGCTGGCAAGTGGGATTATGATTGCTATCGCGAAGACAACACAGAAGACGCGCACATCTGTATCCTCAGAGGAGACAACGATAACCTTAAAAGGTGGTTTGGATGCATACTTGGCGTGAAGAAGGAGACGGGTGTGTGTTTCCTCTTGCTCCGATTGTAGTTCTTCTACTTCTTGTACACTTTGTATCCTCAGTTTATACCCTAGATTGCCGGAAGTGATGCAAAATTCCTTGCCTTTTGCCCAACTAGAGGTCTTACCCCAGTGGTCAACGATGACTGAAATAATCAAGCTGTTCTTATTTTTAAGAGGGTAGTTTCTAAAGAAACTGTGGTGCTGCGTCGGTGGGGAAGTAGTATACAAAAATTTGGTTTTATCAACGGAGTTGATAATGTAAATTGGCCACCGCACAGAGATTCTGAAAGCTGACGTTTTGGCCTTTCTGTAAAAAGTTCCTCAATTGCCTGATCTTTTGCCCAGCTGCAAGGTTCTTATACGTTATTTAGGCTCCTTGACCTCTTTGTTCTTTTTCCGCCAACTTAATTGAAAGATTCATGTTATCATCACACACAACATCTATACTAATGCTGCTACCTCCCTCTCGTCTGACTCTTGCCAGTGCCGTGTCAGGAATTTCAACAAAGGAAAATGGTCTACCTTCAACTTCCGAACAAGCGCCATACCTTTAATTATGTACACTGCAGTTGGAATAGGCATCTGTTCTGTAGGTTAAACAAGCTCCCTGCTAAGCTGCTCTTTATTTGTCTTGGCTGGTAATCCTTTGCTTGAAGCCAAGGAAGCTGGAATGGGGCGCAGAGGATGCTCCAGAAGATCTTTTATGCGCAACTGGCGACTTTCGGTGATTAATATCGTTCGGGCAAATAAATTGCTTTCTGCCCGAAGGATTATCTCATCGCCCTTTCCTTTAGTTGCCCTTTTTGTTTTCGACAGGTGCGCAACTTCCAGGTGCGTAAAGGTTTTCAAATTCTACCTCTTTAGTGTGGCGTGAAACTTGACGGGTGATTCCTCAGACTCAAGACCTTCTCTTATGCCGTCTCACCGACTAGCATATCCCACCATCTCGTGTAGCGTACAAGGAAGGGAAGTGGTCAAGTAGTAGCGTGGGAGAGCATCTGGCTTCAAGCTGAGTCTTCTCGCTCCTCCAGCTGTCTGTGTGTCTTTGCTTATTGTCTCCTCGACTGTCTGGTTTACGGGTATCCGGCCAAGGGATTGACAGAGCTCATTTGTACAGAGAATCGCCATGCCTCCACGATGGCCTCAACTTCCAGGTGCTCGTCTGGTACGCTTGTCATGTCGCCGTAGTACACAAGGATATATCTCGCGTAATTAATATTGTCATAGAAAAATCATCACGGCAACATTTGACAACGCATGAGAGATGCAACAGCCAGTCCAATTCCCGTGACGCGCGCACAAATCATGTTCAAGATTAACAATAATCTATGAAACCCAGAGTGCGGATAGTAGCCGAATAGTAGTGCGTAGGTGATCCAAATATTCTTGTGAGCGCTTGAATAGAACCTTTAATCGCTGGCTTTCCATAACTTGATCATAGCTTTCTTTGTTCAGATTTTCTGCACGTTTCCCGATGTTTTCTATTGCTTTTTGGATATGGTCGGTGTCTGGAGTGTGATATTAAAGGTGAGCCACTTTAGGTCGATGAATTAGCGAGGTATGCATGTACAGTTATAGGATACATAGACTTCCAACTATTGGCTTTTGTTCATTGATCGAGGTTCTAGCAATTTTACTCACTTGACAAGAACATTGGAGATACCATGGGTCCAAAAATGGCACACTGGACATCACCTCTATGGTCCCTCGGCTCGAAGCCATTTAATTGTGCATTTTTGCGTCTAACTTAGACCATGCACAGATGTCTTAATGTTAGTATATCATTTCTGGTCAAAGAATTAAAAAGAATGTGTTACTGCGTAATAAATTAATGGACAAAAGTGTAATTTTTTAACTATCAAGAGTGTGTTAGATGTAGGGTCACGTGACAGTCTTAAGCTACCACAACAACCCTGCCATCATATATTTTTGGAATCTACTCATCAACCAGTATACCGCGCACCGGTGTCTCAGTTGGTTGAGCATCTGACTGTCATGCGGGAGGTCGTGAGTTCGACTCCGGCCAGACCAACACAACTAAAATAACTGAGGAGAAAGTGCTGCCTTTGTAATTACATCCGCAAATGGTTAAGACTTTCAAGTCTTCTGGGATAAGGACTATAAACCGTAGGCCCCGTCTCACAACCTTGCAATGTTCACAACCCAGTGGGACGTAAAAGAACCCACACACTATTCGTAAAGAGTAGGGCATGGAGTTCCCGGTGTTGTGGTCAGGACTCATTTCATTCACTCATGTGCTGGGTGAGAGCGCTAATGGACTGATAGCGGCTGCCAGCGGCGCCTATATATGCTGTTGTCCGATCTCACCCATAGATCTCTTGCTTGTAAAGCGCATTTGAATATATTAATAGAAAATGCGCTCTATAAATTCATTACCATATCATTACCATTGATGTACGGTAGCCTTTGCCACCTCGAGTGGTACCAATCCGCCATTTTTAGCTTCTTAGCTCATGGACTACGTGATGAAGTGACGATGGCAAATTGGAGGTATCTGAATGAAGACCTCAAAGACTTGAGCTACGGAAGTCAGTTCAGGACCACGGGAGTTTGATAATTATTGATAATCACTTTTCTTCAATTTGCCGAAGTCGTTGTTTGTACTGAGTAAGCTTCATTTGTTCTCTTCTCTGTTTGAACTTTATTCTCTTTTATATTTGTGGAAGATCTTCTGGAAATCTTTATCTTATACATCTTATATCGTACAACCTACATGGTTGAAAAAGCTTATGAAAGCTTATGTCGTGTTCAAACGTTCCCGGTATTGACCAAGATGTGCCAAGCTGTTTGTGTAGGTGACTCGATTGCAACGGTTGCAGCAAAGTCTTTATATGAACAACTGATTTGGCAGAAATTGTATAGCATTGAACGAAGTAATAGTATTTCTTTTTCATATTGTTATATGAAAAACAAACGTACAGCTCTTTTCACAAGAACGGAGAATCGAAGACACTAAGTGTGCTTTATCAATCTCTGTTTTATATTAGAATCACTGTCGCGATGCGCGCCGCGTTAGGTGAGGAAACCCGATTATTTTTTTATTAATGTAAGAGCGGCGCTTTGCTTTATTTATTGGAAATATACCTTTCTATTCTTGAAGCCAACTTTTCTTCCGTTCTCTCGTAGGAAAGAACACAATTGTCGCCTTTTTTCTCTGGAGTGGCAAAAAACATGAACAAGCGCTAACAAAGCATGCCCGTTAGAGAGAGTCTTTAAAGAACGAGGCATATATGCCTTTGTCGTGTTGCCTTTATTGTTGCTTCGTCGCCCGGCGTTTTGAAAGGAAATAGGGCCTTTTATTTCCGTGACGCGAGTGACGTTTTTAGAAGAAACAAGACCATTCCCCCTTCTGTGGGGTGAACCATACATACTTTTTATTGATCTTAAAAAGGCCTTCGATACAATCGATCATGATATAACCTTGCGGAAACTTGCAAACTATGGGGTTGAACCAAATTCTCAACGATTTTTTGCTTTCTACCTAATGTAATAGATCCCAAAAATGCAAGGTTAACGGAGCGTTATCCAGTGTAAGTAAATTGACTTGCAGGTTTCTCCCAGGGTAGTATATTTGGACCTTTACTCTTCCCAATATATATAAATTCTGATCTTCCTAATTGCCTTAAATCCTGTGCAAAAATGTTTGCGGACGATACTTACATCACCGTCGCTGTTTGCGCTAAATTCGAACAAGCAACCAATTCTGAACTTACCAATCTTCACAGCTGGCTAAAAGCAAGTATCCGTAGTCTAAACATCGCGAAAACTGCATTTATTGTGATTGGATATCGTCGTTAGGGTTGACTATTGACGACAGAGTTTCATGGTCCAATCACAGAAAGCAGGAACCCATGACTAGAAGCCTAACGGTGCATTATATCCTTGAGTCAACCGTATCATTCGATTTTTAGAACTAATCCTTCAGCAGGAGACTCACATTTATAACAATTAACATCGATTTGCACAATGTTCATACATTGTTTTTGCTATTTGTGTCTTTGTTCCACAATAACTTTATTTTGATTGGCCATTCTAAAGTGTGTGCAGAGCCGAAGAACTCGTGGCGTTCTAAAAATAGAAGAAGCAAGCTCCTTCTAATGCGCTCCAGCAAAAAGAGATCCTCGACTACTACTACTACTATTACTACTACTACTACTACGACTACCACCACCACCACCACCACCACTACTACTACTACTACTACTACTACTACTACTACTACTACTACTACTACTACTACTACTACTACTACTACTACTACTACTACTACTACTACTACTACTACTACTACCACTACTACTACTACTACTACTACTACTACCACTACTTCTACTACTACTACTACTATTACTACTACTACTACTACTACTCCTGCTCCTACTACTACCACTCCTACTACTCCTACTACTACTACTACTACTACTACTACTACTACTACTACTACTACTACTACTACTACTACCACTACTACTACTACTACTCCTACTGCTACTTCTCCTACAACTACTACTATTACTACTACTACTACTACTACTACTATTAATACCACTACTACTGCTACTATTACTACTACTACTACTACTACTACTACTACTACTACTACTACTACTACTACTACTACTACTACTAC
The DNA here is from genome assembly GCF_036669935.1 of Montipora foliosa. NCBI lineage: Eukaryota > Metazoa > Cnidaria > Anthozoa > Scleractinia > Acroporidae > Montipora > Montipora foliosa. The sequence goes on from NC_090869.1 coordinate 37,285,353, forward strand.
TACTCCTACTACTACTACTCCTACTCCTACTACTACTACTACTACTACTACTACTACTACTACTACTACTACTACTACTACTACTCCTTCTACTACGCCTACTACTACTACTACTTTTCCTACTACTACTACTACTCCTACTACTACTACTACTGTTACTACTACTACCACTACTACTACTGCTATTACTAATATATAGATTTAGGCAAGCCTAAAAGCGGAGCTCCCGGGTTGTTTATTCGTACTGGCTATAGGATTAGTGAAAATAAAAGGCTTTGGAACTGTCCGCCTCTTGGTTTTCCCAATAATTGCTTAATTATGTCATTTTATTCGCTGCCTAACTAGTGAATTTCATGGTTAATTTCACCTGAAAAACGGACTGATCGCTTGAATCACGAGGAGGGATGAGTGTGATATCGATTTTTCCAGCGAAATCTACCGTCGAATTCACCAGTTAGGCAATTAATTTTTCTTGAATCGCAAGAGTTTGAAAAGGAAACAAGCAAATCCTCAGCAAGCGAACGGAAAAGGAAAGAAGCCATTTCAGAGTCGACTGTCAAAAGCCAGCGAATAGGAATCACGCTAAAATTAGAACTCACAGACTTACTACAGCTCGTGATGTGACAGATCGTATTTTATTTATTCCACTTTATCTCTGAAAACGAGATCATTTACATTTTGATGTACGTCATTGAAACACGCCAGCTTGGCTTAGAACCAGAATCGGCTAGAATGGACAAACTTCAAACACGATCGCCAACAAATTACCTGTACCTGCTCTAAACAAACTTCTGAAAACACAAGCTGGTGATATTTCTCCTAACTTTTTACGAGAACTTATTGCGATTACATGTGTAGCACATAAGTGCAAAATTTTCTTGTCACTGTAGAGGCACATCGAAAAACAATTAGGCAAGCGGAGTAAAAAAACTTCGTGTTCGCTCGCATTTTAAAGCCAAACAAACCAGCAAAAGATCGATTATTTCTGTCCAAAAAGAGCACAGATGATTGTTATTTAATTCCAGTTAACAATAAAAATTCGAGTTTCATTCCTGAGAAAAGAAAAAAACCACTAAACCACTTTTTAGAAATATGCATCCACTTGAAATAACTCATCCGTAGAAATAACAAACGGTTTAGTGTCCAAGAAAAGAAAATTAGTTTGTTAACTTCGTCTGCAAAATGCTCCGGAGTTTCCAAGACGCTGCATACAAATATAAGCTTGGACAAAGCTAAGGTTTTAACAATGTTAATTCTACCTTGTAATGAAATGTCTCTTTGAGACCACATATTAAGGGTCTTTTTTAATGTTTCCAATTTTTCTAAGAAATTTTTTTTAACAGCGGTTTCGTGGTTATAAGAGAAGTGAACGCCTAAGGCATATACTGGTTCATGACTGAGCCGAAGGTTACAAATTGCGTCATTCCGGTGACTTAGTGATCCTAGCCAAAGCATTTCAGATTTCGATTGATTTATCTTTAATCCAGAACGACTTTCGAATTTGGTCAACAATTCGAAGAGATTCGCAACCGATTGTACATCTGCCAACAGAGCGGTTGTGTCGTCCGCGTACTGAGTTAGCTTTACTTCTTGGTTAGCTTGAATCTTAATTCCCTTAATAATGTCAGAGTGTCTGATTGACTGCGCTAAAAGCTCAATAGCAATCACAAATAACATCCCTGAAAGAGGGCAACCCTGACGTAGTCCTCGTTGTAAAAAAAAATGTTTTGAAGTGTGGCCGTTGTTGAGAACACAACTAGAAATGTCTTTATAAAATACTGCGACCCACTGACGTAGTTGGGGACCGAAGTTAAAGCTTGAAAGGCACTTTTGAATATAATCCCATTCGACAGAATCAAAAGCTTTTTCGAAGTCCAAAAATATGGCGATACCAGGAATTTGCCTATTCTTAGTAAATTCCATTATATCGATTATTTGACGAATGCTTTCTCCAATGAATCTACCCTTAATGTACCCTGACTGGGAAGGGTGAATTATGTGTGGTAACACTTTTTCTAGGCGTGTCGCTATTGTCTTAGTAGCGACCTTATAATCCACATTTAATAATGAAACTGGGCGTCAATTTTTTAAATATTCGGAATTTTTCTTTTTCTTGGGTATCAGAGAAATTATTCCTTGTTTTTGAGAAATAGACAAATGTCCCGATTGAAATGCGTAGTTGAAACTTTCTACCATATACTTCGCGATAATATTCCAAAAGTACCGATAAAATTCTACTGATAAACCATCCGACCCTGGGGTTTTGTTATTTTCCATTTTAATCAACACATAAGCGCACTCCTCAATAGTGATATGACCCTCACAGGTCGCAACCATCTCCTCCGATAGCACCTTTTCGGCTTGAAAAAATTGATTGAACTCTGGGAGGTTTGGATCTTTGTTGCTCGATCTGTAAATTTTTTGGAAGAAAGTCTCCTCTTCCCTCAAAATCTCCTTTGGACTCGTTATTTTCATACCACTGTCATTAATTAAAGACGTAACGTGCTTTTTCCTATGATTTGTTTTTTCAAGGTTAAGGAAATATTTCGAATTTTTTTCACCAAACTCATACCACCTTGCCCTGCTTCGTATGATTGTACCGCGCGTCTTAAAAGCAGAAATTTTTTCGAGCTTAGTTTTGATTTTATTCATTTCGACTTTGTCCATGTCACTGTATTTCCTCCCAAGAGATTCCTGTAATTGCCCTAATCTTATCAAAAGACGTTTTTCTTCATTGTGCGTTGTTTTTGCTTTTTGCTTGGAATATTTAATCGTAAATGCTCTTATTTCCATTTTTATCATTTTCCAATATAATCCTTTATCTTTAACGTCTTGGTATTTTTGGGCTACTTGTGGTATTAAGAAGCATAGTTTTTCAACATAGGAGTTATCGGCCAAGAGAGAATTGTTGAACTTCCAAAAGCCTGGCCCACGAGGAGGACCTGGTTTGTGAAATGATAAGGATAGTGAGACGGCTGAATGATCGGAGTAAATATGGAGTATCCTGGATTCATTAATAAGATGATTTAAGTGTTTTGATACTAAAAAATAATCTAATCTACATTGAATTTTCATTGATGGGCTACTCCATGTAAAACCATAAGATTGTGGATTCTTAAAACGCCATGCATCAATAAGGCTGTGTGTTTTCAGCAAAGATTGAAATTCCACAACAGCCTCCTGTGTTTCATCAACAGGTTTGCCGCCGCATTTGTCCATGCCGCTGATTGCGCAGTTTGTATCACCTGCTGAAACATTATTTTCATTTGCATACGTTTTTAGATAAGAAGTGGGTATTTCCCTAAAGAATTGAGCACGATGCTTTTGTTCATTTGGAGCGTAAATATTCACGAAAACGCTCTTTTCACCATCAACAGTGACTTCAGCGATTAAGAACCTGCCATGTTTGTCAGAAATAATTTTTTTCAAAGGAAACGTCAAGGCGTGGTTTGAAAAGAATCATAACCCCTCTACTATGGGTAGAACCATGACTGGAGACCATTTTGGCCCCCCATTCAGCTTCCCACATTTTTATAGTTTGAAACGATGAATACGTTTCTTGCGAAAAAGTTACATCTGACTGTTGTTGATGGAGCCAGCGAAACAATTGCCTTCTTTTTCTTGATTTGTTTAGCCCTCTCACATTCAGTGTTAATAGTTTGTAATTAACCATTTAAACTTCATGTGCCAATTTTTGTAGTTTCCTCGTGGAAAATCGAGTTCAAAATGTTTGATTTTTAACCAGAGATTTTCAGTGCACAATGATTTTTGGACAGAAATACACGATGCATGACATAACATATTAGGTACAAAAAATATTAAAAACAAACTTACCTAGAATTTGTGCGGTACTATAGACGGGATTTGAGCGTGATAATCAAACCACAATAAGAAATGGCCAGCCGGTCATGGGTAATAATTCATATTTAAAATTGCGATTGACAACTATTTGTGCCCAAATTGACTATTCAACTGCTCATTATGCGTCCATAGAGAGGTAAATTAGCTGTCTCTGGTCCCCGATAAATTTGATCAACAATGATGAGTTTATCAACGTTGAAATAGGCTGATTTCTTCTCTTTCTTCGCTGCCTTAAGGACAGGGTACAGCTTCTTCCTTATCTCGTCGATTTCTTTAGGATAGTCATCGCTTATTCCGTATTTTGAGCCCTTTGGGAGGTTTTTAATAAACGACTTGATGAAGTTTTTATCCTGATATTGGGAAACCTTGGCAATAATAGGACGCGGTTTCTTGTTATCGGACACTCTTGTGTTGATTCTATGGACTCTTTCAAAATTAACTTGCGCCTCGTCGCAGTTTAGATCTCAAAAAATCTCTTAATTCTTCCTCCATATCAGCGTTGGATTCATGACTCTTCTCTTTAACGCCAAAAAATTTAATATTATCCCTTCTGCTATGAGATTCCAGTTTAATGTGTCGACGGCAAACCTCGTCATGTTCCACGCGTAAGTGTTCTTGTTCCATACAAGAGGATTCTTCCTTTGAAGTTAAAATGTCAACTTTCTTCTTCATGTCTTCATTCTCGGCATGAACGTATTCTAGACTTTCTTGCAAACTCTTATTTTCTTCTTCAAGATTGTTGAGGCGGCATTTATAACCTTCGAGTTCGGGAACTAATTGGAGTATTGTGGACAATTTCTCCTCAATAGCAGTGAGCCTTTCCAAGATGGTGGAGTCAGCCTCATCGTCCGTTTGGGAACTTCCTTCTCGGGTGCGCTTGATTGCTGGTGTTGCACCTCCTTTGTTTCGCACTTTCGTTGGCTTTCCGGGCATTTTAGTATCTCAGTTCTTTACAAGTAACTTACTTAAATAACCATGCTTTACGGCCTTAGAAGGTTGTTTTAGTGCGGAGCTGCTTTCGATTCAACCGCCATCATCAACGACTCGTCCAAGTCTCACTACTCCTACTACTACTACTACTACTACTACTACTACTACTACTACTACTACTACTACTACTACTACTACTACTACTACTACTACTACTACTCCTCCTACTACTCCTAATACTCCTACTGCCCCTACTACTAGTCCTATTACTACTACTACTACTGCTACTACTACTACTCCTACTCCTATTATTACTACTACTCCTGCTACTCCTACTACTACTCTTACTACTCCTACTCCTACTACTACTACTACCTCTACTACTCTTACTTCTACTACTACTATTCCTACTACTACTCCTACTTCTCCTACTACTTCTACTACTACTCGTACTACTCCTACTACTACTCCTAGTACTACTACTACTACTACTACTACTACTACTACTACTACTACTACTACTACTACTACTACTACTACTACTACTACTACTACTACTACTACTACTACTACTACTACTACTACTACTACTACTACTACTACTACTACTACTACTACTACTACTACGGCGA
>NC_090869.1:37295775-37323275 GCF_036669935.1 Montipora foliosa
ACAGGGAAAGGGGAACGGGGAATCTCTAGAATAGGGAAAACCAGCCGCTACTAAGAGAGATATACAAGGAACCTCTCTTGATCTCTTATAGAAAAGGGAAATCGCTTGTTAAAGCAAAACTATAAAGGCTTTAATCAAAACAATGGGCACACATCGGGAGTCACGCTGGTCTGTCAACCCCATTTTAACATTCTTGAAACCTAGCAAGAGGAAAAGGTCCAATGCCAAGCCTCAAACGGTTCTTCAGCAGATTGATTTATTGAAACATAAATGAGACGAATAACCTCCAGAAGGCCCGAGCAACTCTGAAGCGGTGAGTTCTCAGTACGAGATTGCAGTGCCATCTGTTCCTCAGTATAGCTCTTCCGAACATCATTAGCCCACTCATAACGGTGCGTTTGTCAGAAAAGCTGAATCTACCCCGAACCACATTATCACACACCATGATGGCCTACCTCCTCACCAGAATGCTCTTCAAAGTGCTCTTGTTAGCATCCTACACGCACTGCCTACCACAAACGGAAATACCTTCCTCCTGAAGTGGCTGGTGGGAACCAGAGTCTCGCGATGTTATGGGTGCGGAGGAGTCATCCAAAATCCTCCTTTGAATTGCCCCGACGATCTCATTGTAATCTACCGTGACATCCGTCAATTTCGCCACAGAATCACAGGGCAGCTAACAACTTCCGTGGGGCCACAGAACGTGCATTTTCACCTCTGCAGGCCTAATGGACTCCTTTAGGAGTTTCCATAGACACCAGGACACTAAATTTCCGAAAATGTAACGTTTCAGCCAAGCCTTAGACCTTTTGCACATTGTAAAAGGACTCCTTTCAGAGTTTCCATGGACAACAGGAAACCAGTATTCTAAAACTGTGGCTCTTTTGGGCTAAGAATTAACTGAAGGCCAACATCGTTGTCAGACTTCTCCTTTTGTCCTGTTGTGTTGGAGTGCCTAATGGAATCCTTTCGGAGCTTCGATGGACACCAAGAAACTACTATTCTGAAAATGTAACGCGTTATGGTTAGAATCAAATGACCTGTTGTTAGATTTAATAGTTTTGCTCTGTAGTATTGAAGCGCCAAATGGAACCTTTTCGGAGTTCCCATGGGCACCAGGAAGGCAGTATTCAGAAAATTTGACACTTTAAGGCTTACAATTAATACACGTGTCGGTCTTAAATTTAATATAGTTTGTTGTGTTGTGTTGCAGTACTTAACGGACCCCTTTCGATCGACGCCTAGAAATTGATCTTTTCTAAACATTTGTACGCTTTATGTTTTCGACTAAAGGCACATAAATAAGGGGCGCTAAATGTATTTTTATTATTTAGAGTGGTTATTTGTAACAACTCGGCGCCAGGAAAATATAATTATTAAAATGGAAAGGTTTATCGTTTAGAATGAAATCTTTTCTTTGTGATGTTTTCGTGTGTTTGTGATGACCAACACTTGGTGCTGGCGAAACAGTCACAACATGAGCATAATACAGACTAGGGGGAAAAGCAAAAAGAACAAAATATAATATAACAAGAACTGCAAACGCACTCGTTCTGCTTCAGTTATTCTCACTGAAATGATGGCTGTTAGAGATTCCGATCCGGATTTTAAAGATTCCCTCTTTTAGAGATTCTGCCTTTTAGAGATTTCTTATTTTAGAGATTCCCGCTTTTAGAGACTCCCCGTTTCCCGTTCCTCTTTTTCCTGTTCCCCTTTCCCTGTTCCCCATTCCTGCATTCCCCGTTCCTTATTTTAGAGATAGCCTTGCTTAATTAGAACTGTGTAATGTTGCTAGAGCTACTTTAAAAGCTGGTATTAAGATAAGTTAGCACTATATAAACTTAGCTTTGCGGAAGATTACATATACATTGCTTCTATGCGTTTATTTCTAGGGATATTGGTAGCAACAAAATAAGTCAACTCCCAGAAAAGGTTTTCTCAGGGCTCACACGTCTACAAAGGCTGTAAGTATATTGCCTCAAACGTAGTTTTAAAATATCGCACACCTATGTGTCTTCTCACTTCATAAAGATTTGTTTGGCTTTGTTAATAAGTGACTCACGCAGTTGTTTTTAATAAAATCTGAATAGTAATTGATAACCCCTTCAGGTCTACAATTAAATCGCGGCATTTGGTAAACACTAAATTCCATTCAACTCCGTCTTTGTTGTTGTTTTTGCACAACCTCTTATTTTAAATTAGGGGCCGCTTTTTGTAAAGAGGAAGCACATTTTTTAAATAAAAGATGAATCACTACTGACACACTCCTTACTTTTTAAGTATTGGAAATGACAGGATCTCGAGTAAACTCGTAACTAGCAGGTACAAGTAACGTGTTCATAGTTTTTAAATAATCCTCCTTTTCAATAACTCATATAACTTACATCAAAATTGATTAATCGGGAACAATATGGGAGAACACTTCGATTTGGTCATGACAAGCCTTTCCTCTCTTGGCTAATTAGGATTGAGTAAACCCATGATCGGGAAATGCTGGGAATGAAAACGGAATAAAGGCTTAAAATTGGGTCCGGACGGTGCCTACTAATTCAAAGGTATTTTTGCGCGGTTTACTGAATATGCGGAAAAGCAGATCTCAACAAATCGTATTAAAATCCAAAAAGAAAATTGGGGGTAACCACGCATTTTTCAGTGATAATTAATCAACAATATTAGGAAAAGCTTTAAAATACAAAGCAATGTATGGCGTTCCTTTCCAAATTAAAGCTTAATTGTCTCTGAAAAATGCATGGTTACCTCCAATTTTCTTTTTGGATACCAAGAGCAGGAAGAGCAGGTTTCAGTTGTAGAGTACACAGAAGATAAACTAGAGGCCAGAAACTATTTCCATTAATTTTCAGTTGGCTGTTAATTCCAACGGTCTGTGTGTTGAAAAAACACACGGGTTACTCTGTTTATGATTTTTTGCTTGTTTTGCCTCCCAACGCACGTTAGCAATGGACGTTGTATTTAAAATTAAAGTCCAATTCGAGTAACTGTTAAATATTTGGAGGATAACAACTTACCAGCGAATTTGTTGAGTTGACACATTGTTTGTTGGATGCACGTTGTCCTTCTTTTAGCCGCTGTCAAAGAGTTTTTCCTGAGTTCATGAATTGTGCTGGTGAAATACCGGATATTAAAAGCTCCCAGTGCATTCAGTTTGATGATTTTTAACGTTAAAATATAAATTAGAGCTTTTGAACATATACAAGTTCAGAAAACGAAGGTTTGTAAAACACGAATAAACTTTAATTTATGACAGTTGAATACCTTGAAATGGCATTTTTAGCGCCTACTGAATACTTTAACATCCGACCAAGGACATTTCAAAAATCTATGCGATTCTATAGAAGAATCCACTGCCTGACAACTGAATGACACGTTAAGTTTCACTTAAAAAAACGATATCGCACTCATCGTTTCGAGATTCGTGCGATATCGGTTTTTCGCGTGAAATTTCACGTGGAGTTCACTCGTCAGGCAGTGAATTTTTCTATAGTAATGAGATAACTTATAGCGGACAATAGTTAAGAAAATATCGTGACCCATCGATGAGAGAAATTTTGGTTTTAGCTATGACGTCATCGACCGTACGTACATCCGTACGTCCACCAATCCATGTATGCCAATGTGACCAGTATCACAATATAGCTTACAGCATACATCTTGATATTGGACTTCCATGTTATGATCAATTGACGCCTGTCAAAAACAAGGTATCTGCTGTCTAGTATCACGTGACCATATCGCTGGCTCAAGTTTAGAGCCCATCGTTGTCAGATTTTTTTTAAGTTGACCGCTGACCAGGTACTGGTTTTCTATTGGATCGCAGGCTTAAGCCAGGTTACCTCACCTAGAACTCTTAACAGTCAGCGCTTTTCGTGTTAAGGAGGAAAACGGTTTGGAAAATATTTTCTTTCGGCATTTTTCGCCGGTCTCAATCCAGTTTGACATGTCATGATAGCTGTGGTCCACACAGGTGGTTAAGCAGTTATTCAAGTCAAGCATCGCAGGCATATAAAATAAAGCTGATTGTTTATTTTTAATTTGGTTAGAGCTGCTTTTTTCTCTGTATTGCAATTTTTGGAATAAGCTTATGTTTAGAAAATCTGATAAGGTTGCACGATGCCTAGACGACTTATGACGAGAACAGAAACGAGAGAAGAGAGGAAGAGAAAGAGAAAGAAAACGTCAAAACAGCATACCAATAATAGTTAAAAGTTAGTGGAAGAAGCTACTCCACAAATTCTTTTCTTGGACGCTAAACTGTTTGTAATTTTTATGGATGCGTTATTTCAAGTGGATGCGTATTTTAAAAAAAAAGGTTTAGTCGTTTATTTCCTTTGTTCAGGAATGAAAATCGAATTTTTATTCTCAACTGCAATTAAACAGCAATCGTCTTCACTCTTTTGGACTTACAGAAATAGTTGATTTTGTTTGTTTGTTCTGCTCTAAAATGCGAGGGAAGTGTTATTTTGCTCCGTTTGCTTAATTAACAGCTTTTCGATGTGCCTCGACAGTGACAAGAGAGTTTTACCTGTATGTTATAAACACGCAATCGCAATGAGTTCTCGTAAAATTAAGGAGAAATCTCCTTAGCTTGTGTTTTCAGGAGTTTGTTTAAAGTACATACAGGTAATTTGTTGGAGATCTTGTTTGAAGTTTGTTCTTTCTTGGTTTCCGTATTTTCCCAATTCTTGTTCCAAGCCAAGCTGGCTTGTTTCAATGAGAAAAAATCAAAATGTGAATGATCTCGTTCTCAGAGATAAAGTGGAATAAAGTACATCAATAAAACTTTTTTTGACCTTGAACTGACAAAGTTTCTTAACAATCTGTCGCTGGCTTTTGACAGTTGACTCTGAAATAGCTCTTTTTCCCTTTCCGTTTGCTTGCTGAGGAGTTGTCTGTTTTCTTTTAAAACTCGTGCGATTCAAGAAAACTTTATTGTCTAAGTGGTGAATTCCACAGTAAATTTCACTTGAAAAATCGATATTGCACTCACAGCTTCGTGATTCATGCGATATCGGTTTTTCGCGTGAAATTTATTGTGGAATTCACTAGTTAGGCAATAAAATTTTCTATAGAAGAAAGCGAAGAAAATAATTTAATTAAGCAGTACCCAGAAACATCAAAACGCGGAGAATTCCAAGACCCTTTATTTTCACTAACCGTATAGCCAGTAAGAATAAATAACCCGGGAGCTCCGCTTTTGGGCTTGGCTAAACTACGTAAAGTTAGCTTTGCAGAAGATTACATGTACAATGCTTTTTATGCTTTTATTGTAGGGATCTTAGTAACAATAAGATAAGTCAACTCCCAGAAAAGGTTTTCTCAGGGCTCACAAGTCTACAGTGGCTGTAAGTATATACCCCAAATAAAAGTTTTAAAATAACACTTAGCTTTGTGCCTGGTCGTTTCACGAAGATTTGTTTTGACTTTGTTGTGTTAACCCATTTTCGGCCTGTTGAAAACATGGGTCCTCAAAGATCAATGAAACTAATTACCTTTTCTGGACTTATATTTATGGCAATGTGACTTACAATATCTCATTTGAAAAATTCAGTATAAAATAGGGCTTTCAGCAAAAAAACAATTCAGCATAAAAATCAAGGACGTTTCAGAAAAATGACTGTGAGCACAGAAAATCTCAAAAATATTTCAAAATATTTGAGGAAAAAATGAATACATGTTCTGGTGCAAAAAAATTGAAAAATAAGTTTTTGTCTTTGAGTTGACCAATGTTTCCACCAAAAGTGGCTGAAAAAAGAGAAACCGGCAATTTTTTATAATTTTTTTCCCTATATGGGTCAACACATGTCATTTCTTTATGACGAAAAACAAAGGCGATTGTGTTTCGCATAGTTACAAATTACTCTTCGGTCTTCAGGTGGACAGAAAATATGAACAAATGTTTAAAAGCATTTTTTAACCAATTTTTCCCAATTTCTAAGTCAAAATTATTAAACTTTGATTCATGAGAGTTCGATTTGAGGATCTAGCGCGATTTTCAACCCGAAAAAGGCAGTCACGGCTTTGTTCACGGCATTTAAAAAACATGTGCTGACATGGCGGCCCGTAAAGCGCCGATCAACCCGAAGCTTCAACACCCCCCGTCCCTTCTCCAGACAAACCCCAAGCATTTGAACTTTAGAAGATTGGATTGCGTCCATCAAATTTTCGCCCCCTCTGGCCAAAATAATTAAATTAATAAAAAAATTTGGTTTTATCAACGGAGTTGATAATGTAAATTGGCCACCGTACAGAGATTCTAAAAGCTGACGTTTCGAGCGTTAGCCGTTCGTCAGAGCGAATCGAGGAATTATGGGTTACGTGTAGTTTTTATAGTAGAGTAGGAGCTACGCTATTGGTGGTAACATGGCGACGTGAAAAATAGGAATATATTAGTTAAATGAAAAGCGTTCGTTAATACCGTGAGGATTAAGGGTGCCGATTTGAAAGATGAATTTTTGTTCCAGATTCTTGCGGCTTTCCGTCGTACCTAGATGTAGGGAAAGGCCGCAGATAGCCATGTGTTTTTTGGAGTGGTTAGGCAGATTAAAATGGCGAGCGACTGGCTTAGATGCATCCTTGTCATTCTTCTCAACATCGCGAAGGTGTTCGCGGAATCGGTCACCTAGTCGTCTACCTGTCTCACCAATGTATAATTTATTGCATAACGTACAGGTTATGCAATAAATGACATTTGAGGAGGTACATGTGAAACGATCGGTGATCTTAACAGATCGCTTGGTTCCCGATATCTTGCTAGTGTTAACAATGAAAAGACAAGTTTTGCATCGTGAGCGCGCGCATTTGAAAGTGCCGGGTTGCTCGTTAGTTTTGAGCGCGCTTCTAACTAAAAAGTTGCCTACGTTTTTGCCGCGTTTGAATGAAATAAGTGGAGGTTGCGAAAGGATTCTACCAGTCTCGGGATCATTTTGGAGTAATTTAAAATTACTAAGAATGATGCTTTTGACTGCGTGATTATGAGGATGGAAAGTGAGGGTGAATGGAATTCTGTCATTCTTATCTTTTTGTGACGTTTGTAGTGATGACTGTCGATCAAATTGTTGAGCGCGATGATGGCCCGCTTTGACCACTTTGACAAATGTCATTTATTGCATAACCTGTACGTTATGCAATAAATTATACATTGGTAAGACAGGTAGACGACTAGGTGACCGATTTCGCGAACACCTTCGCGATGTTGAGAAGAATGACAAGGATGCATCTAAGCCAGTCGCTCGCCATTTTAATCTGCCTAACCACTCCAAAAAACACATGGCTATCTGCGGCCTTTCCCTACATCTAGGTACGACGGAAAGCCACAAGAACCTGGACCAAAAATTGATCTTTCAAATCGGCACCCTTAATCCTCACTGTATTAACGAACGCTTTTCATTTAACTAATATATTCCTATTTTTCACGTCGCCATGTTACCACCAATAGCGTAGCTCCTACTCTACTATAAAAACTACACGTAACCCATAATCCCTCGATTCGCTCTGACGAACGGCTAACGCTCGAAACGTCAGCTTTTAGAATCTCTGTAAGGTGGCCAATTTACATTATCAACTCCGTTGAGAAAACCAAATTTTTGTATACTACTTCCCCACCGACGCAGCACCACATTTTCTTTAGAAACTACCCCTTCGTTCGTCTTTAATAAAGCTTGTGTACAAACATGCCAACACATGTTTCGAGACCCTTTATATGATGATGACCTTTTTACCAGACCTGTGTTACTCCAAAACACATTCTTAATGTAATTGAAACTATTAAAAATGACTTGGATGAGAATTAGAAATATATATTAATTTTAGTTAGCCGGCTACGTAGAATGCAATCTCGTACCCAGAGTCCCTGGGCTTTTTGGTCGGCGGGTGAGCGCCGGGAGAGACTCTCACGGGCGCAAAATGGTATTTGCATAGCGTCAAATGTCTTGTCAAAGGCAAGATAAAGACAGCGTTTTTTGCAGCTTTACATGCTTGACGATTGTCAAATTTTATCATTGAGGTTGCCTTTACAGGGGAGTCTCAGGTGGTAAAGGCCCTTTTTACTACAGTCTTACACCAAACCTTTAACAAGCGTCAAAGGTGTTATTTGATAATCCTTTGTTACCCTCACAAAGGTGTCGTCAAAGATGTCTTAGCTTCAATTCAAAGACTTGGCAAAAGTGTTGTCAAAGATGTCTGAAATTCAGTTGAAATGTTTGACAAAGGTGTGGTCCAACATGTCTGAGATTCAGGTTAAAGATTTGACAAAGGTGTCGTCAGACATGTTTGAGATTCAAGTCAAAGATTTACCAAAGATTTAGCCAAAGATGTCTCGGGATGTATTTACAGCTGTTGGAGTTAAATAGTGCTGAATTAATAACTCAGATCTCTGGACTACTTTTCCTTAATAAGGACGGTAGTAGGGAAATTTTTCTAGCAATAACAAAGACACATTCAACTCAAACAAGTGTCCATCATGAATGTACTGGCGTCTCAATTGAAATGTTTTTCAACCACCTCAGTCAAATTCATTTGCCATCCATCCCCGTGTTGTGCCATATGAGAGACAGACTGAAATGTAGATACCACGAAGAAGCTTGTATTCTCCCATCTTTTATTCAAAGGAATTCATACTCTTTGCAAAACCAAGAATCTCACACCTTACATTCTGTAATATCTCTAGGAATCGATTTGCACGTTTTTAAGTGGTAGTATACATCAAAAATGTAAATGTAAAAAGGTATGAATAAATCGAAGGATGGGAATTGATTTTTTTCAATTCCCGTGCTTCAGTTCTTTCAAGGCTTCAATTTATTTATACCTATAATCGAACCTATAATGTGTACACTACACGCACAACAAGCGCCGTGTTATCAACAACTTTATTGCATAACAAGTATAATCACTGTCACGTGGAATTAATTAAGTTAATTTATGAAAAAAAATCCTGATATATCCCTTGGAAGTATCATGTAACTGACACAATGCCAAGAGTAGTGGACAGAAGTGACAGGGTAAATGGAACCATTGAAAACTTTGCATTAAAAAAAAAAAAGAAAAAAAAAAAGAAAACTGATGTTATCTTGATTTTTTTCTTAATCGCCAACGACAAGTCAAAACCGAAACAATTAGTTCAATAGGGATTTCGAACTGATCAACACTTAAATGCAACAACTCCGAATACTTTCAGACATAGCAATAAAGCGATAGGACCTGCCTTTTTCATCTTTGTTAGATGCTCGAATCTGTTCGTGATTTCATACCTCATATAAAACTTAGAATCAGCAAGTGGACAATAATTATTTTAGCTCTTTGTGCCGAAAAGACACTCAATTAGATTTTGTAGCAATAGTAATCATTGATTTCATTTTCTTTTCTTTTTTTTTTTTTTCTGCGTGATTAAAATCTTGCGGTGACAGTGTGAAGTGAAGAGACTTTGGCTTTCCCATTTTTATTTGGTGCCGGGAAATAAATATAAGTTCTAATTGTTCTATTTCCTGGATAGAAGTCGAGACTTCTCTTCAATAACAAAACTATTGATATTCTTGGTGCAAAAAAATTAGTATTCTTCAACGGAGACGGCCATTGTTTTGTGAGTAATATAAAATGCAACTCACACAATCGGTCACCCAATAGATGGTTTAGCAGCACGTCAATCAGCTATCAGGTATCAGGATTCCTGGTAGTATGCTGATGGGTTTGCTGGTTGTTTTTATGTTGTCCTAACAGGCCACCTAGGCGGATCTTCTGCTCAACGATTTCCTCATCAGCTCTTCGAGCTGGGTGGACCGACAAGGCAGCCTTTGTCATGAACGTCCTTTTCCTCTACCTTTCTTCTTCGTTTTCAAACTCCTCGCTATCACCACTATCATCAGTCGAGGACTCTTCTGAAGACATATACAAATTAAGACTTCAGCACAATATCTTGCTTGATTTTAATGCCCTCTTTTATTGAGACACTTTCTGTGAAATAAAAGGGAAAGGCAAAATAACTTCATCATGCTGAATTTCGACCTTTCTGAACTTTACTCACATTTCCCAGCATTTGTAGTGTCTTTGCATGCATTTCAAATATATCAAAAACATACGACTTGCTGGCAAAAAAAAAAGTGGCAGCAAAAGATTTGCAAAGGTCACAAAACAATTTCAAAGATTGGCAGGAACAAAACCAATAAAGAAACAGATACTCTGAGACTTTCAGTTCAAATGATCTGCAATAGGCAACTGGCACACAGAACTATAAGAGATCTATTACAGAAAGATGTAAGATGGTGTTGGACATGTTCTGGGATGTGATCTTATTCTGAACACCAATGCATGTCCATTGTATGTTGCCATACAGCCAGAGTGGCGGGAAATTCGTGCACTGTTTCATTATAAAAAAAAGTGACTGGATTTTTTTCTAGTTTCCCTACCTTTGCTTTTCAAATCCAGTGTAACGTTCTGGTCAAGTATCGGTCACTTTTCCTTCCATTATTTAAAAGTAGAAACTAATCACGAAGTGATAATTCCTTCAATCGCTATAAACCTACACTGGGCGAAAAGGACGACTTACCGTGTATAAAGCATAGTGGCTCGGTTGTGAACTCTGAGTTGAAAAGTGAATGAAAAAGACTAATAATTTTTAGATTGGCTTTAGAGTTAAGCGAACCCAATAGAATACTACTAATGTCTAATGAGTTCTCGTAAAATTAAGGAGAAGTATCCTTAGCTTGTGTTTTCAGGAGTTTGTTTAAAGTACATACAGGTAATTTGTTGGAGATCTTGTTTGAAGTTTGTTCTTCCTTGGTTTCCGTATTTTCCCGATTCTTGTTCCAAGCCAAGCTGGCTTGTTTCAATGAGAAAAAATCAAAATGTGAATGATCTCGTTCTCAGAGATAAAGTGGAATAAAGTACATCAATAAAACTTTTTTTGACCTTGAACTGACAAAGTTTCTTAACAATCTGTCGCTGGCTTTTGACAGTTGACTCTGAAATAGCTCTTTTTCCCTTTCCGTTTGCTTGCCGAGGAGTTGTCTGTTTTCTTTTAAAACTCGTGCGATTCAAGAAAAATTTATTGTCTAAGTGGTGAATTCCACAGTAAATTTCACTTGAAAAATCGATATTGCACTCAAAGCTTCGTGATTCATGCGATATCGGTTTTTCGCGTGAAATTTATTGTGGAATTCACTAGTTAGGCAATAAAATTTTCTATAGAAGAAAGCGAAGAAAATAATCTAATTAAGCATAGTTAATCGCATAGTTACAAATTACGCTTCGGTCTTCAGGTGGGCAGAAAATATGAACAAATGTTTAAAACCATTTTTTAACCAATTTTTCCCAATTTCTACCAATTTCTGGGATAATGGACTTGATTTGTCGTTCCATAACAATGGCGTCCGACAGGAAGTCCGCAAGTAATATGACGAAGTACCACATCGTCCTGAAGCAACTTCCTCCTTTTCCTTCCAGTGCTGTTTTTCTTTTCTACCTTCGCTGTTTTCCCCTAATTTAAAGCACCTCAGAAATATATAAATGATAAAAATAATAAAACGACCGGGGTTTGAATTTGGCCAGCCGCCATTTTGGGACCCGAATTTTCACACGTTGCTAAAACTGATTACTGTTGCTGTTGCAAAAGTACCATGCGAAAATATTACATCAGTCTCTTTGGGGAGAAATCCGTGGAAGAAGGTATTGCCGAAGCCATTTAGAAGTACGGAAACATAAAAATGTCGTAGAGAGGACATTGATGTCGTTTCCACAAAAAGTTGTCGAGGTCACTGGCACGATGGTATTCTGAACGATGGAATGCACGCTGAAACGCTAAAAGTACACTAACCGAAAGTGCCAGACGTTTCATCTTTCACTCGCTCTTATCACAGGCCAATGAACATCTTCTCCTTGAAAATAAACCAGTTTCTTTTATGGTAACAGGGTTTTTGTAGACAAAACACACCTAGTTTAAAGAGATGAATCACCACTGACACTCATTCCTTTTTAAGTATTGGAAAGGACAAGATCTCGAGTAAATTCGTAACTAGCAGCTACAAGTAACGTTCTCACAGTTTTCGAGCAGTCCTCCTTTTCAAAACTCATTTTCTCGAACAGTTTTAACACGCCGTGTTGAGTCAATCATTTATTTCCAACTGTTTTCCGTTTAAGCTCAAGCATGCGCAATAAGACGGGAGCCTCACTTTTTACTGGGTTTTACTGGGGTACAAAGTGAGCTGTATTTCTAATATTTTGCCAAGTGTGCTGTTATGTACAACACTGACATCAAATGAACAATTCTCTGGTAACTCAGTATGGGTTCAACAAAGACAGAGAAGGAATCCATAAAGTGGATCTGTTATCTCAGTTCTCTCACTATTTGTATTTACCCGTTCTCAACTCTGCACAGTCTTCCGGTAACAATTGGAAATTTCACTAATTCACTGGCGTCGAAAGTCCTTGTAACGGGAATGGCGTTTTAGTGGATCTTTAAACAAAATATACCCTCATGGAGCTCAAGAATGGATCGTCAGTTGGATGAACAAGACAGCGCTGAAAAATAAATATCTGGGCCCGGTTGTTCGAAAGCCGATTAACGCTAATCCACGATTAAAAATTGAAGAAGGAATTTACTTCTCTACTCCTAAATGTTGTTTAACGCTGATATTCGCCAAAACTTTGCAGTAGAAGAGGTCAATCTTGAAAAACAAAAATAAACAAAAGAAACTCTCACCAAAAGGTTGAAATCATGAGACGAAACTTTACTCTAATCCTGGATTAACTTAATCGGCTTTCGAACAACCGGGCCCTGGATTTTAAGCGACGAGTAATGGTCTTCGACAACAATTTCATTTTTCGCCTTTGGATATCAAGTGAGCTTTGTTTCTAATATTTTACTAACCTGGTATTGTATGAAACACTGAAATCAAATACAATTTTTTTATGGATTTAATAAACATTCAAGGAATCGAACGCCTTGAATGTATCACAGTGTTTACTCAAGTCGCATCTTAGTTGTCTGGCAATTTACATTTACATTTACATTTACATTTACCGGTATTTTGTCCTCAACTCTGCAAAGGTGTAAAAAATTTGGAAATGTGACAGTGAAGATTTATTTGAATGAAAGTCGTTGTCTTTTTTGTGCTTCATTATTTACGGTCAATGTTTCGAGTCGAAATGGGCTTGATTTGAACTGTGAAAATTTATTTAATTGCATCTCTTGTTTGCACGCACGCAATTGAAATAGGAAGGTTTTTTTTGCCTCTAATAGTAAATATGTTGTTTGTTTCAATTAATTTTCGCTGGAAAAGGATTTTGCCGAGATCTTTCCAGCCTTTGTGAACTTTAATATCATGTTGTGTAATTTTCGAGCTTAACAAATTTGCATACCTGGGTTGAAATGTGATACGCGGGGATTTTTGTGGTATTGTTCTGTGAGCGGGAAGGGTTCACGAAAATATACAGTTCTGTTGGAAGCGTGCTTGACTTTGCTGATGCTGATGAATAATAAAGTAGCTGCTATTTCCAAAACGATGAATTTACCTGGTGATAAATAACCTCATCTTGGAGAGTAAATTTTTGACTTTGCAGAAACAATGGTCAAACTCAAGAGTTACGCGATGGTGATCTTTGTGTTGAATTTGCACATTTCTTGTCAAACTTTATAACACTTGAAAGAAAAAGAAAACTAACCAAAACAAAACCTTGTATCTTGCCATCGTTTGACACAGATGCTTCACTGTTTGGTGAGTAAACATGACGCGGTAACATAATCACGGCGCCCGCTGAATTCCGGCGATGTAGCTTTCGATTTTGCGATTTCTTTGTGCAACCAAAAGTACAATAACAAAATTGAACGTAGCAAAAATCTACCAAAATGTTTGTCGTTGATCGCAAGTTTTTATATTCGGGGTTCAAAATTAATGTTGTTTTCATGTCGTAAATGTTGTTGCTGATGACAAAATATTTTATTCTCGATCGACCATCCTGAAAACTTCCTTCTGCTGTTCCTAAAAACTGTGTATCAATATTCATTCACTTTTGCTTCAATATTTGTTTTGCATAAAGCAAGCTAACAAAATCTGTACCTTGCTTAGTTCGCAATTTTGGGCGTTAAAATAGAATTTCGGGTCCTTTGCTTCTGTTGCGAAGTGGAAGATTTTTTAGTTCACCCATCCAGATACTAACCCCACCGGACAGAGGAGTTAACTGCAATGAAAATACAAAGCTGAGCAGACTCTCGGAGTGCACGCTTAAAGTTGTGGTAACAGAAGTTGTGAGGGAACTTGGAAATTATCAACATGTCAGCGTAGAAGCCTGACAATAAAAGCCTGAAAATAAAAGGGAGTCTCTCGACTCCCTTTTATTTTCTTTAATCTTTCTGGGTTTGGTACTTTGCGAGTAACCACATGTCTTCTCAGGGGGCTATTTACCTAAGACTTTTACCATGACACAACAATGATATACAATACCAAAACAATATCGTGTACTATTAAAAGTAAAGTAGTCTGCTTACGAGCCAGAAGGCCCAATCAAGCCGGGATGTATCTCCGGTTTCATTGGCATGAACCGACCAGGAGTATTCGCTACTCCCCCCTGGATGGGATGCTAGTCCATTGCAGGCTTATCCCCAGCAATTCGCCGGTAGCCATTTATACACCTGGGTGGAGAAAGGCACCGTGAGAGTAAAATGTCTTGCCCAAGAACACAACACAATGTCCCCAGCCAGGACCTGAACCCGGACCACTCGATCCGGAGTCAAGCACTCCAACTATGAGGCCACCTTGCCTCCTATCGTGCACTATTAGAGCTACACATTGAACTTGAATATCCTGGAAGACAAAACGCAGCTCAGTTGACACCAGGCCACTTTGGAAAATACCATAATACTCTTTGTTTGTCCCCCCAAATTTTGCATGAGCATTGTTTTTGCTTTCTCTTGGGACCATTGTAAGTCCCAAGAGAAACTGGAAACAATGCTAATGCACAATTTGGGGGGACAGACAAAGATTATTATGGTATTTTCCAAAGTGGCCTGTATGGAATAAAGTGCTGTGTTACTGCACTACCACACGTACGCGATGCGTACCTAGTTTTCTTAAGATGACAGGTTTTTTTTCTTTCTGACAGAATATTTATAATTAATAGGCTGGTAGCCAAGTTTTTAACCTCGGAAAAAGATCTGTTTCGTCGTATCTACGTGTGAGGCAAAGGGCCTCTGCTGGCACGACTTCTGGGTGACCCCTTAAATGGTCTTAATGACCCCCGACTTGAAAATTTTGACTGGAACACTGCAGTTCAATACCACCCAACTCAGTCCCTTCTGTTTTTGAGTAACACCTACCACAGGCAAAACCAGTGTACGTTCATCGAGCGTCTAGATCTGGGAAAATGGAGTCCATTATCCCATAGTCTCTCCGGACCCTCACCCGCAGACCAAGTCGCCCGAGGACTCTGGGAACGAGATTACGTCGAGTGTTGTTTTGAGTGGCAGGGTATTCTGCAGTTAAAGCCAAAGGGATTTTTCATTCGACGGTGTGTTTTTTTCTTTCGCGCGCTGTTTACTGCTGTTGCATGGCAATTCTAAAAAACCTCTGCAAACACAAACGTGGGACAAAGCCGCAGCTTGACTCATTGTATAAAAAATATACATCGTTACAATCTAAAATCATTAATATTTAAGCACTCTATACTTTTCATACATACCTTCAAAAATACTACACAACTTTTGAAGACCTTTCTTGTAAACCAATCGCTCACAAATGCTATATCGCTTCCTTCAAACTGTTCCATCTCGTCCAAATACGTGCTTATAGCTGTTAGTGACTTCGGCGCCCGAAAAAGAAAATTCTTTGAAACCTGACACTTTCGGTACAATTTTCCCTACTCCACCAAGCCAAAGGTCAAATTCCCCACCCCCAGTAAGGCCTTACCCGGCAAATTCCCTACTTCCCGAGCACAGAAAAAGTCACATGCCCGGGGTTGGCCAGGGAAGGAAAGGGGGGTGGGGGTGTGCTGAAGTTTCCATTTGATCTGCGCATAACGAGAATATTTATAGTCAACACTAACCTCACCTTCTGGATGTTCTTTTCTACCTGCCGTTCCAAAATTGCTTGAAATTATTTCCCTGATATTTTTCCCATAATTTTAACAGTGGTTTTGCCGTAAAAAATCATTTGGAGCAGTCCGTTAAAATGAAAGAAATTTCGCAAATACACGGCACAAAGGCTCCTTCGCGAGGCAGCCCTTACTTTACAAACTGTCAAGCAGTTGTATACGATCTGATAAAGTTTCCAGGCTGAAACGTAATAGATGATTAAAATATCACACACCTATGTGCCTGGTCACTACACAAAGATTAGTTAGACTTTCTTGATGAGTGACTCGCACATTGATTTTAAATAAAATGTCACTAGTAATTGATAACCCTTTAGGTCTACAATTAAATCACATTAGGACCTTATTCTTCAAAGATTAACACCAAATACCATTCAACTCCGTGTGTCTTGTTTTTGTTTTTTGTAGACAAAAAGCACGTAGTTTAAAGAGATGAATCACCCCTGACACTCATTCCCTTTTAAGTATTGGAAGGACAGAATCTCGAGTAAATTGAGTAACTAGCAGCTACAACTAACGTTCTCACAGTTCTCGAGCAGTCCTTCTTTTCAAAAACTCATATACTTGGGAACAATATGCAGAAACACTTCGATTTCAACTTAAAAAACCTAATTAGGATTAAGTAAACCCTTGATAGGAAAATGCAAGGAATGAAACCGGAAAAAAGGTTAAATTGCGATACATTGCATTGTTCTTGCTTAATTAGAACTGTGTAATGTTGCATAGGATACTGTTATTAAATGGTAGTGTTGAGATAAGTGATGGTGCTATGTACACTATGCTTTGCAGAAGATTACTTGTACAATGCTTATTATTCTTACAACGGCTGTAAGTATAATGATCCCCGAAAAAGTTTTAAGACATCACTTAGCTTCGTGCCTGATCGCTTCGCATGCAAATATTTGTTTGACTTAAATTTGTTAATAAGTGACTCGCTTGCCTGTTTAAAAAAAAAATCAATAGTAATTGAGAACCCCTTCAAATCTAAAATAAATTGCAGTAGGAGATTAAGAGTGATTGCCACTAAAAATCAAAGAAATCGTGGCCAGGGTCAAAAAATCAATTTCCCTCAGACTTTGTCAGTTTGAAGGCCTAGGTAAGTAACTAGAGGAAATCAAGTTAGTTTTTTGAAATATTTTATTTAACGGCAGAAAACCACGAAAAACGGTTATCGTACCGGAAGCTCAAATTTTCACTCCGTGAGAATCCAAAATTTCACACTTTTCAGCTCCTTGCTACACAGACGTTTGCATCGCTGTGAATCTTTCTCAACTTTAATTGCATATATTGACTCTTCCTCAGCCAAGACATAGTGATTATTTTTATCTCTTGTTCTTTCCGAGCGAACTGAGCCCCAATTAAGCAAACACACTTTCCTCATTAGTTGAAAACTCAAAAATAATCTATATCCAGCGAGACAAAAAGCTGACCGGTAGTGTTTCAAATCTTCTGATATTTTAACCAAAGAGTGTCCAGTCATTGAGGTTTAAGTTTGCAGTTTCATTTATTTGGGATCTACTATCAGTTTTGAATGAAGGCCGGTCAAAACTCGAGAAAATTACAATTCAGCGCCAGTGAAATTTACAATGTGAGCTCATGCAACTCACCCCAAAATAGAAAACCAAGTTTGGGTCAGAGACATCGCAATTAAGACGGTTAAATCATTTTACGTTTTGCTTCGTTATATAAAATGTATCTATATCGATCATAAAAAACTAACTCGAAAAAAGTGAGGGAAACACGAAACTTTTACTCTCCCATGATTTGTCGCGCACGATCAAATTCGCAAATATTTTAAATCTGTTGCGTCAAATCAGTCATAAGTAAAACTATCTTAGTTGCTGATGTGAGACTTTGCTTCAATATGACAGAATTTCCTATTAAAAGTGGTAAAGAAATAAAAAAAGGTCAGATTAGAAATCGGAGCATAATTAATTAATTTCATTACGTGTGTGAGACTGTATGTCGTCGTGGAAGCCAATAGGGTAATTGTTCCCACGGAAAGTAAATGTTACTTCTTGATCTAAATAAACAACGCACTTACCTCGGATGAAACCAAGGTTATTACTGGGAAGTACAAATTAAAAATGTCGTGTTCGTTCTTCAATATTGCCGGTGGAATTTGTGGCGCGGACGAACGCAGTAGTTCTTCGACTTCCATCATACCACTCACCCAGTGTAATAAAGAGATCAAAAAACACAAAAAGTCCTTGAAATTTTCCGGCGTTGAAACTGAAGTGGAACTTATCTTGGCAAGATGCGGGTGTTTTGAAAAGCCATCAAACTTCTTGGAAATGACCATCTGTCCCGCTCATCGGGCGCGATTGGGCATAGGTTGGCGAAGGCCAAGTGGTTTATGTAGCGTACCGGAAGTTGTTTCGGGTCACTGCAAGGACCTTCGGAAAGTACCAACAATGCAAAAAGGAATAAATTTGTCCCAGTCCATCAAGTTATTGGAACTTACAAATCAGTTTGTCCCTGTGGGCTCAGGTAAGTGATGAAGTGTTTGATGAACTAATAGCCAGTTGATTGCCATCATTTATCGGAGCCCGTATTCCAGCGAATGTCAGACACCGCGTATTCCGTTAGCAGCTCGCGCTGTGTTAAGGATTACGTACCGGCTTGTGATATAAAAGCAGTCTAACCAGATATAAAGCAAAACTCCAGTCTTTGGGTACGATTAAATAATAATAATAATAATCTTTATTTCTTAAGATAAAAATACATATCCTAAGTTACAATTCATGAGAAAGAAAAAATATAAACTCTAGAAACTATTTACATATCATATTTAAAAATTATTCTGTTACTAAAAACGTTCTTAAATCTGTCGGTGTGGATCCAAGGGACAGAGACTGACGTATTTCTAAGATTGAACCTCGTTTTCTTTTCCTTAGGTAAAAACTGGAAGAACGGACATTCGATCTTTTTTTGTAGAGTGTCTTGTCCGCCTTCTCCAGCAAGTCCCTGATATTTACATTGTTGGACGTATACATGTATAACTTTCTTTTCATACACCGATCTAAGAAATTCTGTTTTACAGAAAGGTCGGAATCTGAGGCACCATAAACCGACAGAGCGTAAGAAAAATTTGGTAAAACTATTGCGTGAAAAAGGTGATCTACTTCCTCCTGGGACATTCCTTCCTTACGTAAAGATCCTAATACGAATAATGACTCGTTGGCCTTAATTACCTTCGCGCGCACGTGACTACTGTATTAACAATTTTGTTGGAACACCTAATATGGGTAACTCTGCGCACTGCGGTATATTACTAACTGACGCGATGTCCTGACTGAAACCTTTCTTACGGAAAATAATCTCCTTGCATTTTCTTGGATTTTCCCTTTCCATTTTGTTGGATTTCCAAAGTTTCCATTGATGGAAGAAAAATGTTAGGTTCGTAATGAGCAAAACATATCACATTTTATTTTTCCCTCACCCCTTTCATCCTTCATCGCACCATCAGCCTTTCGCAATTGTATTTGTTTATGTTTCCAAAAATAGCTACAGTTAAATTTGGTACGGCTCCATCTAAAATTACGCGTCTTTGGGATAATTTCTGTGGTGTTAACAGCGTTCGCCCTTTTTTTTCCGGAAGGAATTTGCGTAAAATGTAGAAAGATGCTCAGCGTGTTTAAAGAACAGATACCTGAGACAGGACATATGACAGAAGAAGTTGCTAACATCGCAGATAGTTTGAGCGAGTTAAACCTGGTGAGTATGTAGCCCTAAATAAAATGCTAAAATAAGAAATAGAAATGTGAAATCAGAGTATAAAAATAAACGAAGATCTCATTAACTAAAAATAGCGGCCGCTAAGCACAACAAACCAGATGACGGACAAACAGGTAGTAAGTGTAAATTTTTAATCACTCGTTCCGCTAGCAGCTGCTTTTCAGTGTATTGGGCTATTACTTTTCACTCTACTAATTGATCGTAGTTACTAGAGGCAGTTCACGTTGAAGGCTGCCTTGGAGTATAACGCTACTTTAGCCGTCTTCTCCCCTCGGCTAGTCGGGTCACCCTGTCTGGCATGTAAACGCTCCAATGTGTTTTCTAACGGAACGTATGAAAAATTGGCTCTTCCATGCAGGGTAGCTCAGTTGTTCGGGTAACTCGTTAAACAGACCCTAAAAAGACATAAATACCTAAGACAATAGAAAAAAGTACCTTCTCCGCCTCCACCCACAAGCCCCCCTCTCCCCCCCCCCCCCCCCCTAGTGTCGCACATGGAATTCAAACTTTTCTTTCCTTTTTCGCACTTCAGGTCCATCATGAAACTGATAGAGACATTTCTTTTTCCATTCCGGCCACTGATACTGAATGTAAAGCCAAGTCTAAACGAGAGAGTTTTTATGTACCAGACGAGGCTTCACAGGAAAGTGAAGATAGTTTAACCGACGTTCAAGACGAGTCCAGGGAACAGCTCAACCGCTTTCTACAGGTTCGAGACATCAGCCCAGTGCGCCACGTACTGTCAGTACCGTGGAATGAAGCGCAAAGCCGTTCTAAGCGCCGATATGTGAGAAAAGCCGAGCAGTGCGTTTCAGCAGTTCTGGATGTCCTTGCTCCAAAAGACTCAAAATGCTTGTGGGATGAATTATGTGAGCGCAAAGGTTATCTAAGAACAACTGGTGGGAAAAGTCGGAAGGATCTGGAGCTTCTTGAAGCGTTTGCCGAGAGTTACTTAAACGCTCAGCACTGGAGTACTCGACGGCAAATACTCTCAATCCTGTCTGACAAGTTGTCTTTCAAAGAGGTGCAGGAGTTTATCCCAACAGTCACCAATTACCGCTATAACATAGCTCGACACCATACCTTGCTACACGGGAGAGCAGAACCGATTCCAAGCCATGAATACCGGAGGATGAAAGTTGACCAAGGAAAATTAGAAGATTTCATTTCGTTCATCACAAGTCCGCATGTTCTTCATGATGTTCCTTTTGGCGAAAGGCTTTTGAAGCTATCAACTGGTGAGGTTATTAAGACCCCAAACGTGATCAGAATGATGATACCTGAGCGTATTGTTCAACAGTACCAACAATACTGTAGTGAAAGAGGTTTTGAGCCCATGAGCAAGCGAACACTACATAGAGTTTTGGATGAGTGTTCAGCGTCTGTTAGGAAGTCTTTACAAGGACTTGATAACTTTTCCGCCCAAGGAACCGAGGCATTTGATGACTTGGACAAACTGGTCGATAAACTGGTTGACTGTGGTAAAACGGAAGTCTGGGCGAGAGAAATGAAGCAACAGCTGCGCTCATCAAAGCAATACCTTAAGAGTGACTACAAGGTATTTTATTTCGTTACAAAATTTAGTATGAGGTTTGGCACAAGAAATTCACGAAAATGGGAGAAACATGATTCACAGCAGGTTTTGTGAACTACTTTCCCAAAGTAAAAATACTGTGATCTTGCTGGATATTTGTACTATATTTTTATTTTTATTATATTTTATTTGAAAGTTAGTATCAGACGTAAACACCTAATGGAACGAGGGTTTTATTCGAGGGACGCTTAATTCGGAGAATGAGGGGGACGGGGGTGTCACTTATTTAAAAAAAGTATTGCAATTAAAATTGTATACGTAAAAACAATAATTGCGGTTTGTGTTGTCTTTGGTGTGTTTCAGGTCCATGTGGTTGAGTCGTCGAGCATTGCTGATCACTGTAGGACTTACGCCCTAAGTGATTCAACAGACTCTGACTTTCAAGCCTGCTGCGATCACCCACACAATGAGTCATGCGCGCAGTGCTGCCAGTTGCAGGAAGTTCTAACTACCTTGGAAAGTGAGTGTTCTCATGCACTTTGCAATGAAGAGGAGAAGGAGGACATGCCGCACACTATTAAGCAAGCAACAAATAACATCATGATCTGGAAATCCCATCAGTTGCGCTCCGTTCACCAGGATCAAGCCAAATGTTCTGTTTTAGCTAAAATCAAGAGCAAATCTGATGTGTTCCTTGTTCAGGATTGGGCGATGAAATACATGCCACGGAAATTTCGAGAGCCGCAGTCGGACTGGTTTGCTAAGCGTGGGTTACCATGGCATATTACAGTTACAATCAGAAAGTCGGAAGAAAGCGAGCACTTTGAGTCTCAAACAGTTGTACATGTCTTTCAGAACTGTTCACAAGACAGTGCCGTCGTGGTATCTATAATGCAGGACTGCCTCGCCTCACTGAAGAAGGAAATGCCGCAATTAGAAAGAGCTTATTACAAGCAAGATAATGCAGGCTGTTACCACAACGGGTATACAATCGTTTCGGCTAAACTAGCAGGTGACATCGCTGGGGTGGTTGTAGAACGGAACGACTTTTCCGACCCTCAAGGCGGCAAAGGAGTCTGCGACCGTCAAGCAGCAACTATTAAGGGAGATGTAGGAAGATATGTTAACGAGGGTCATGATGTGACAACAGCTGTGCAGCTGAAAACTGCCATAGAGTCTGGTCCAGAGTCTCGTGCGAAAGCTAGTTACGTCTCACTTAATACGTCAATTACTCCGCCAGTCAAATGGGAGGGTGTTAGCTTGCTTAACAACTTCAAGTATGAAGAGAGCGGAATACGTGCGTGGAGAGCGTTCAATGTGGGTCCAGGGAAGTTGATACCGTGGTCTCAATTTGAGGGCGTTTTGCAGATCCCGGAAATTCTAGAAGTGCTTGATCCCCCATCGCAGACCACGCCATCTTTCAAGAGCGTGAGACACAGGCATGTAAAGAAATCATCTAAACGGGATCCAGAAGCAACCAACGAGACCACCAGTCAAGACCAAGATGATGATGATAGTGAAAATGATCAAGCTTCACTACTTTTCCCGTGCCCCGAGGAAGGATGTATAAAAGCCTACAGCCATTTTACATCGCTACAAGCACATCTGGACACGGGTAAACACAAACGACTCCCTGAACAGGAAACACTGTATGACAAGGCAAAACGAGTTTACGCTTCAAAGCTAATGGATGAAGGTAGTAGGATTCCCACTGTACAGTTACAATGTGAAGAACAGAGCCAATGCTTAACTCCCCTTCCAATGGGATGGGCTCTAAAGACAATCACCAAGAAGGCTCGTTTTACGCAGAAACAGAATGAATTTTTGAAACAGCAATTTGAAATTGGCGAGCAAAGTGGACGGAAAGCAGATCCGAGTGAGGTCTCAAAATTAATGAGATCTGCAAGGGAAGAGTTGGGAGTTCGTCGGTTTCAACCAGAACAAGTTCTAACAGGAAAGCAAATCACTGGATTCTTCTCAAGACTGGCAGCAAAGAAAAGGCTGGCTCCCAGTACAGTGAACCGTGGAGATTCAGACGACGAGGTCCCCGGAGAAGATAACAGGGCAGCGTTGGCGCAGACGACCCATTCGGAAATCTGTGCGCGTGTGATGAGGGAGGTTTCTCTTCAGCACCCAATTGTATCCTCTTCAGGCTACAATATCTGTGACCTCATGCAAGCGTGCAAGAAGAAACCGACGTCGCTAAGTGTGGACATGTTGCGTAGCATTTGCATTGAACTGGGCTTGGATGTCTCCGATATAACGCAAAGACGAAAGAATCCGTATATCAGTCGTTTGTCGCAGCTTGTGGACGAATGCAGCTGTGCCTCGTAAAACCGAGAGAATTAAATCAGCTGTTTACATTTATGCCTTTATTTATATTAGTAGGTAATAGGTGAGGTGAGGTGAGGTGAGCTTTCCATAGAACCTTACAGTGACTGAGCCCCGGTGGGGGGGGGGGGGGGGTACTCCCTTATATGGGCTATATAGGTATCTGCTTTTCAGCCGTTTTGGTCATAGATAGGGTATCGATTTTGGCCATTTTGGTCATAAACAGGGTATGGTTTTTGCACTTTAGTCTTGAATTGAGTATGTTTTTTAAGAAGAAGCTACGTTTTCATCATTATCGATAAGATCATCAAAAGCCCTTCATAAATTATGTTTAGGGTAATCGTGCCAGCCGCAACGGTCATTAATAGGGTATCGAATTTTTGCTCAGGTCATAAATAGGGTAGGGAAAATCACAAGTTTTGGTCATAAATAGGGTACGGGTTTTGGAAAGCGGGCTTCACACCTCCACCCAATTTTTCTGGGAGTACCCGCCCCCACCCCACGGGAACCGAGCCAAATTCTGTACACTGCGTACGTTACTCTAAACTATTTAACCTTCAACCAACCATAACGATGCTCGACGAGTGGGATAGATATTCGTAAGCAGCACGTGTAAGTTAGCTGGCTTCTGAAAATATCTACACCGTGCCAAGATAGGCCCATTTCTCCTTAGGTTCCGGAAAGCGGTATGACGGAAGTTGGGTTGACTACATGTTGTACTTTGTTGTTATGCAAGTGAAATTCCACCGAGAATCTAAAGAATGAACACAAAATCGCTTTTGAATATGTCGCGAAACACTCTGCAATACACTCTGTTCATTGAGATATAAGTGCTTTGTTTATTTAGATACCGATGCAATATTTACGTTTAGGAGGCATGAATTAAGTTGCTCTTCCGTGATAAATTTGTATCTCTTAGGGCGGTTTGATTTCATCAACATGTTAACTGGCTTATCCAATCTTATTAAAGAAAAATTTCGCACATCAACAACACAGATACTTTAAACTATCACCTGGTTTGGAGTCAATAACTTTACGTGTTTGTACTGTTGTTTTAGCAACGAAGTTGTTCAACTTGTTCGTGCGTGACACAACGAAGCGAGAGCCAGGGTAGATTAGAGTGTGATTTAAGTTTGGTGTTCCTTGTCTTTTTTCCTCTTGCACGCGATGGTCAAGATAAGTGCTATTTCTCTAACGTTTCACCGGCGTCAAACAATTTAAACCCGTTTTGTGATGTCTCTGGCGTTTTCTTGTTGTCGTTGTTTTTTCCTTGCATGGGGGGAATTGTGTTACATCAGCTTACGTTGTAAATTCAATGGCGCTGAATTGTAATTTTCTCGAATTTTGACCGGCGTTCATTCAAAACTGCTACTAGATCCCAAATAAATGAAACTGCAAACCTAAACCTCAATGACTGGACACTCTTTGGTTAAAATATCAGAAGATTTGAAACACTACCGGTCAGCTTTTTGCCGCGCTGGATTTGGATTATTTTTGAGTTTTCAACTGATAAGAAAAGTGTCTTTAATTAATCGGGGCTCAGTTCGCTCGGAAAGAACAAGAGATAAAAATAATCACTATGTCTTGTCCGAGGAAGAGTAAATATATGCAATAAAAGTTGAGAAAGATTCACAGCGATGTAAACGTCTGTGTAGCAAGGAGCTGAAAAGTGTGAAATTTCGGATTCTCACGGAGTGAAATATGAGCTTCCGGTGCGATAACCATTTTTCGTGGTTTTCTGCCGTTAAATGAAATATTTCTAAAAAACTAACTTGATTCCCTTTAGTTAGTTACCTAGGACTTCAAACTGATAAAGTCTGAGCGAAATCGATTTTTTGACCGTGGCCACATTTTTTTAATTTTCTTTGATTTTTAGGGACATTCACTCTTAACAATAAATGCAATTCAACTCCATCTCTCTTGTTGTTTTTGCCCGAACCCCTATAATAAATTAAAAGCCGCTTTTTTGTAATGGAGAAGCACACAGTTTGAAAGGATGGATCACCACTGACACACTCATTCCTTTTTAAGTATTGTAAATGACAAGAACTCGACTAGTAAATTCGTAACTACTACGTACAAGTAACGCTTTCATAGTTTTGAAACAGTCTTTCTTTTCAATAACTCATATAACATCATCAAAATTGATTCATTTTGAATAATACGCAAGAACACTTCGATTTGGACATAAAAAACCTTTAAAAGATACTATTTAGATAAGTAATGGTGCAACGTAAACTACGCTTTATTCTTTTTATGTAGCTGGATTTATAACAATAACATAAATCAACTCCCAGAAAAGGTTTTCTTAGGGCTCACAAGTCTACAACAGCTTTAAGTATAATACCCCAAATAAATCTTTTAAAATATCACTTAGCTTTGTGCCTGGCCGCTTCACAGAGATTTCTTTGACTTTGCTCATAAGTGGCTTTTATAGTTGTTTTAAATAAAATCTTAATAGACATTAATAACCCCTTCAGTTCTACAATAAAATTTCATTTGGACCTTATTCTTCAAAGATCAGCACTGAATGCCACTTAACCCCATCTTTCTTGTTGTTTTTGCACATCCCCTTATTTTTGATTACAGGCCGCTTTTTTGTAGAGCAGAAGCAAATAGTTTAAAATGATGGATCACCACCGACAAACTTAGTAGTTTTTAAGTATTGGAAATGACATGATCTCGAGTAAATTCGGAACTACTGGATGCAAGTAACTTTTCATAGTTTTCAAACACTCCTCCTTTTCAACAACTTATAAAACATCATCAAAATTGATTAATTGGGAATGATATGGGAGAACACTTTGCTTTGGAAATAAAAAAACCTTTACTCTCTTGTCTAATAATTAGCATTGAGAAAAATGCTTGGAATGAAGCCCGATTAAGGGCTGAATTCGGATTAATTGCATCTTTCTTGCTTAATCAGAAGTGTGTAATATTGCTTGGGATTTTTTAAAAGGTCCTATTGAGATAACTGATGGTGCTACGTCAACTATGCTTGGCGGAATATTACTTGTGCAATGCTTGTTATTTTTGTTTTTTAGGTGAATTTATAACAATAACATAAGTCGACTCCCAGAAAAGGTTTTCGCAGGGCTTACAAGTCTACAACGGCTGTAAGGAAAATGCCCTATACAAACCTTTTTAAATATCACCCAGCTTTGTGCCTGGTCGCATGACAGAGACTTTTTTGACTTTGTTAATAAGTGGCTTTTATACTCGCTACTGGGTTGCCAAACCCAGTCAAAATCTGCGTTGCATTTCGTCGCTTTATTTTTTTCCGTGTCGGGAAAAGTCTTGCCTGTCACTCCCCTGCTAAGTGGTGTCTTTGTGCATAGAGTCTTCTATGCGTAATTTGTTACGTTTGAGGGGGCTAGGGTAATGCGTAAATTTCTCTGGTGCACACAGGAGGACATTTAATTAACCTGCAATGGCGTCGAAATTCATTGTAACACGCTGGCGTTTTAGTGGATCTTTAAACAAAATATACCCTCATGGAGCTTAAGAATGGAACGTCAGTTGATAAAATGTCAAGACAGGGGTTGAAAAGTAAATATCTGGAATCTTTAAAAGCAACAAGTAGTGGTCTTCGACAACAATTTCATTTTTCGCCTTTGGATATCAAGTGAGCATTTTTTTTCTATACATTTTACTAACTTGGTATAATATGCAACACCGAAATCAAATGGCATTTTTTAAATGGATTTAACAAACACTGAAGGAATCGAACGCCTTGAATGCATCACAGTGTTTACTAAAGTCGCATCTAAGTTGTCTGGCAATTTACATATATTTTGTATTCAGC
>NC_090869.1:37338275-37358275 GCF_036669935.1 Montipora foliosa
TTTGGACCTCATTCTTAATAGATCAACACCGAATGCCATTCAATCCCATCTTTCTTGTTGTTTTTGCAAAGCCTCTTATTTTTAATTCCAGGCCGCTTTTTTGTAGAGCAGAACCACATGTTTAAAATAATGGATCACCACCGACACACTTAGTAGTTTATAAGTATTGGAAATGACATGATCTCGAGTAAATTTGGAACTAGTAGATGCAAGTAACCTTTACATAGTTTTCAAACACTGGTCCTTTTTAACAACTTATAAAACATCATCACAATTGATTAATTGGGAATAATATGGGAGAACACTTTATTTTGGACATAAGTATTCTTTAATCTCTTGTCCAATAATTAGGATTGAGAAAATCCTTGATAGGCAAATGCTGGGAATCAAGCCGTAAGAAAGGCCAAATTGGGATTAATTCCATCTTTCTTACTTAAATAGAGGTGTTTAATCTTGCTTGGGATACTTTAAAAGGTACTATGGAGATAACGAATGGTGCTGCCTAAACTATGCTTTACATAAGGTTACATATACAATGCTTCTTCTTTTTTTCTAGGGTGATTCATACCAATAACATGAGTCGACTCCCAGAAAAGGTTTTCGCAGGCCTTACAAGTCTACAAGTGCTGTAAGTGTAATGCCCTAAATAAACGTTTTAAAATATCACCTAGCTTTGTGCCTGGTCGCTTCACAGAGATTTCTTTGACTTTGTTAATAAGTGGCTTTTATAGTTGTTTTAAATAAAATCTTAATAGTAATTAATAACCCCTTCAGTTCTACAATAAAATTTTATTTGGACCTTATTCTTAATAGATCAACACTGAATGCCATTCAACCCCATCTTTCTTGTTGTTTTTGCAAAGCCTCTTATTTTTAATTCCAGGTCGTATTTTTGTAGAGCAGAACCACATGTTTAAAATAATGGATCACCACCGACACACTTAGTAGTTTATAAGTATTGGAAATGACATGATCTCGAGTAAATTCGGAACTAGTGGATGCAGGTAACTTTTTCACAGTTTTGAAACACTCCTCCTTTTCAAGAACTTACAAAACATCATCAAAATTGATTCATTGGGAATAATATGGGAGAACACTTTATTTTGGACATAAGTATCCTTTACTCTCTTATCCAATAATTAGGATTGAGAAACGTCTTGATAGGCAAATGCTGGGAATCAAGCAGTAAGAAAGGCTAAGTTTGGATTAATTCCATTTTTCTTGCTTAATTAAAGGTGTATAATGTTCTTTGGGATACTTTAAAAGGTACTATTGAGATAACGAATGGTGCTTCGTAAACTATGCTTTGCGTAAGGTCACATGTACAATGCTTCTTCCTTTTTTCTAGGGTGATTCATACCAATAACATAAGTCGACTCCCAGAAAAGGTTTTCGCAGGCCTTACAAGTCTACAAGAGCTGTAAGTGTAATGCCCCAAATAAACGTTTTAAAATATCACCCAGTTTTGTGTCTGGTCGCTTCACAGAGATTTCTTTGACTTTGTTAATAAGTGGCTTTTACACTTGTTTTAAATAAAATCTCAATAGTAATTAATAACCCCTTCAGTTCTACAATAAAATTTGATTTGGACCTTTTTCTTGAAAGATCAACACTGAATGCCATTCAACCCCATCTTTCTTGTTGTTTTTGCAAAGCCTTTTATTTTTAATTCCAGGCCGCCATTTTGTAGACCAGAACCACATGTTTAAAATAATGGATCACCACCGACACACTTAGTAGTTTATAAGTATTGGAAATAACATGATCTCGAGTAAATTTGGAACTAGTAGATGCAAGTAACCTTTACATAGTTCTCAAACACTGGTCCTTTTTAACAACTTATAAAACATCATCACAATTGATTAATTGGGAATAATATGGGAGAACACTTTATTTTGGACATTAGTATTCTTTACTCTCTTGTCTAATAATTAGGATTGAGAAAATCCTTGATAGGCAAATGCTGGGAATCAAGCCGTAAGAAAGGCCAAATTGGGATTAATTCCATCCTTCTTACTTAAATAGAGGTGTTTAATCTTGCTTGAGATACTTTAAAAGGTACTATGGAGATAACGAATGGTGCTGCCTAAACTATGCTTTACGTAAGGTTACATATACAATGCTTCTTCTTTTTTTCTAGGGTGATTCATACCAATGACATAAGTCGACTCCCAGAAAAGGTTTTCGCAGGCCTTACAAGTCTACAAGAGCTGTAAGTGTAATGCCCCAAATAAACGTTTTAAAATATCACCCAGTTTTGTGTCTGGTCGCTTCACAGAGATTTCTTTGACTTTGTTAATAAGTGGCTTTTACACTTGTTTTAAATAAAATCTCAATAGTAACTAATAACCCCTTCAGTTCTACAATAAAATTTGATTTGGACCTTTTTCTTGAAAGATCAACACTGAATGCCATTCAACCCCATCTTTCTTGTTGTTTTTGCAAAGCCTTTTATTTTTAATTCCAGGCCGCTTTTTTGTAGAGCAGAACCACATGTTTAAAATAATGGATCACCACCGACACACTTAGTAGTTTATAAGTATTGGAAATAACATGATCTCGAGTAAATTTGGAACTAGTAGATGCAAGTAACCTTTACATAGTTTTCAAAAACTGGTCCTTTTTAACAACTTATAAAACATCATCAAAATTGATTCATTGGGAATAATATGGGACAAAACTTTGGTTTGGACATAAGTATTCTTTACTCTCTTGTCCAATAATTAGGATTGAGAAAATCCTTGATAGGCAAATGCTGGGAATCAAGCCGTAAGAAAGGATAAATTGGGATTAATTCCATCTTTCTGTCTTAAATTGAGGTGTATAATGTTGCTTGGGATACTTTAAAAGGATACTATGGAGATAACGAATAGTGCTGCGTAAACTATGCTTTGCGTAAGATTACATGTACAATATTATTCTTCTTGTTTTGTAGGTGGATTAATGACAATAACATAAGTCGACTCCCAGAAAAGGTTTTCGAAGGCCTTACAAGTCTACAAGACCTGTAAGTGTAATGCCCCAAATAAACGTTTTAAAATATCACCCAGCTTTGTGTCTGGTCGCTTCACAGAGATTTCTTTGATTTTGTTAATAAATGGCTTTTACAGTTGTTTCAAATAAAATCTTAACAGTAATTAATAACCCGTTCAGTTCAAGAAAAAAATTTTATTTGGACCTCATTCTTAATAGATCAACACCGAAAGCAATTCAACCCCATCTTTCTTGTTGTTTTTGCAAAGCCTTTTATTTTTAATTCCAGGCCGCTTTTTTGTAGAGCAGAACCACATGTTTAAAATAATGGATCACCACCGACACACTTAGTAGTTTATAAGTATTGGAAATGACATGATCTCGAGTAAATTTGGAACTAGTAGATGCAAGTAACCTTTACATAGTTTTCAAACACTGGTCCTTTTTAACAACTTATAAAACATCATCACAATTGATTAATTGGGAATAATATGGGAGAACACTTTATTTTGGACATAAGTATTCTTTACTCTCTTGTCCAATAATTAGGATTGAGAAAATCCTTGATAGGCAAATGCTGGGAATCAAGCCGTAAGAAAGGCCAAATTGGGATTAATTCCATCTTTCTTACTTAAATAGAGGTGTTTAATCTTGCTTGGGATACTTTAAAAGGTACTATGAAGATAACGAATGGTGCTGCCTAAACTATGCTTTACGTAAGGTTACATATACAATGCTTCTTCTTTTTTTCTAGGGTGATTCATACCAATAACATAAGTCGACTCCCAGAAAAGGTTTTCGCAGGCCTTACAAGTCTACAAGTGCTGTAAGTGTAATGCCCCAAATAAACGTTTTAAAATATCACCCAGCTTTGTGCCTGGTCGCTTCACAGAGATTTCTTTGACTTTGTTAATAAGTGGCTTTTATAGTTGTTTTAAATAAAATCTTAATAGTAATTAATAACCCCTTCAGTTCTACAATAAAATTTTATTTGGACCTTATTCTTAATAGATCAACACTGAATGCCATTCAACCCCATCTTTCTTGTTGTTTTTGCAAAGCCTCTTATTTTTAATTCCAGGCCGCTTTTTTGTAGAGCAGAACCACATGTTTAAAATAATGGATCACCACCGACACACTTAGTAGTTTATAAGTA
Organism: Montipora foliosa; assembly: GCF_036669935.1. Lineage (NCBI taxonomy): Eukaryota > Metazoa > Cnidaria > Anthozoa > Scleractinia > Acroporidae > Montipora > Montipora foliosa. Next base: position 37,342,405 of record NC_090869.1, read on the forward strand.
TTGGAAATGACATGATCTCGAGTAAATTTGGAACTGGTAGATGCAAGTAACCTTTACATAGTTCTCAAACACTGGTCCTTTTTAACAACTTATAAAACATCATCACAATTGATTAATTGGGAATAATATGGGAGAACACTTTATTTTGGACATAAGTATTCTTTACTCTCTTGTCCAATAATTAGGATTGAGAAAATCCTTGATAGGCAAATGCTGGGAATCAAGCCGTAAGAAAGGCCAAATTGGGATTAATTCCATCTTTCTTACTTAAATAGAGGTGTTTAATCTTGCTTGGGATACTTTAAAAGGTACTATGGAGATAACGAATGGTGCTGCCTAAACTATGCTTTACATAAGGTTACATATACAATGCTTCTTCTTTTTTTCTAGGGTGATTCATACCAATAACATAAGTCGACTCCCAGAAAAGGTTTTCGCAGGCCTTACAAGTCTACAAGTGCTGTAAGTGTAATGCCCTAAATAAACGTTTTAAAATATCACCCAGCTTTGTGCCTGGTCGCTTCACAGAGATTTCTTTGACTTTGTTAATAAGTGGCTTTTATAGTTGTTTTAAATAAAATCTTAATAGTAATTAATAACCCCTTCAGTTCTACAATAAAATTTTATTTGGACCTTATTCTTAATAGATCAACACTGAATGCCATTCAACCCCATCTTTCTTGTTGTTTTTGCAAAGCCTCTTATTTTTAATTCCAGGTCGTATTTTTGTAGAGCAGAACCACATGTTTAAAATAATGGATCACCACCGACACACCTAGTAGTTTATAAGTATTGGAAATGACATGATCTCGAGTAAATTCGGAACTAGTGGATGCAGGTAACTTTTTCACAGTTTTGAAACACTCCTCCTTTTCAAGAACTTACAAAACATCATCAAAATTGATTCATTGGGAATAATATGGGAGAACACTTTATTTTGGACATAAGTATCCTTTACTCTCTTATCCAATAATTAGGATTGAGAAACGTCTTGATAGGCAAATGCTGGGAATCAAGCAGTAAGAAAGGCTAAGTTTGGATTAATTCCATTTTTCTTGCTTAATTAAAGGTGTATAATGTTCTTTGGGATACTTTAAAAGGTACTATTGAGATAATGAATGGTGCTTCGTAAACTATGCTTTGCGTAAGGTCACATGTACAATGCTTCTTCCTTTTTTCTAGGGTGATTCATACCAATGACATAAGTCGACTCCCAGAAAAGGTTTTCGCAGGCCTTACAAGTCTACAAGAGCTGTAAGTGTAATGCCCCAAATAAACGTTTTAAAATATCACCCAGTTTTGTGTCTGGTCGCTTCACAGAGATTTCTTTGACTTTGTTAATAAGTGGCTTTTACACTTGTTTTAAATAAAATCTCAATAGTAATTAATAACCCCTTCAGTTCTACAATAAAATTTGATTTGGACCTTTTTCTTGAAAGATCAACACTGAATGCCATTCAACCCCATCTTTCTTGTTGTTTTTGCAAAGCCTTTTATTTTTAATTCCAGGCCGCCTTTTTGTAGAGCAGAACCACATGTTTAAAATATTGGATCACCACCGACACACTTAGTAGTTTATAAGTATTGGAAATAACATGATCTCGAGTAAATTTGGAACTAGTAGATGCAAGTAACCTTTACATAGTTCTCAAACACTGGTCCTTTTTAACAACTTATAAAACATCATCACAATTGATTAATTGGGAATAATATGGGAGAACACTTTATTTTGGACATTAGTATTCTTTACCCTCTTGTCTAATAATTAGGATTGAGAAAATCCTTGATAGGCAAATGCTGGGAATCAAGCCGTAAGAAAGGCCAAATTGGGATTAATTCCATCCTTCTTACTTAAATAGAGGTGTTTAATCTTGCTTGGGATACTTTAAAAGGTACTATGGAGATAACGAATGGTGCTGCCTAAACTATGCTTTACGTAAGGTTACATATACAATGCTTCTTCTTTTTTTCAAGGGTGATTCATACCAATGACATAAGTCGACTCCCAGAAAAGGTTTTCGCAGGCCTTACAAGTCTACAAGAGCTGTAAGTGTAATGCCCCAAATAAACGTTTTAAAATATCACCCAGTTTTGTGTCTGGTCGCTTCACAGAGATTTCTTTGACTTTGTTAATAAGTGGCTTTTACACTTGTTTTAAATAAAATCTCAATAGTAACTAATAACCCCTTCAGTTCTACAATAAAATTTGATTTGGACCTTTTTCTTGAAAGATCAACACTGAATGCCATTCAACCCCATCTTTCTTGTTGTTTTTGCAAAGCCTTTTATTTTTAATTCCAGGCCGCTTTTTTGTAGAGCAGAACCACATGTTTAAAATAATGGATCACCACCGACACACTTAGTAGTTTATAAGTATTGGAAATAACATGATCTCGAGTAAATTTGGAACTAGTAGATGCAAGTAACCTTTACATAGTTTTCAAAAACTGGTCCTTTTTAACAACTTATAAAACATCATCAAAATTGATTCATTGGGAATAATATGGGACAAAACTTTGGTTTGGACATAAGTATTCTTTACTCTCTTGTCCAATAATTAGGATTGAGAAAATCCTTGATAGGCAAATGCTGGGAATCAAGCCGTAAGAAAGGATAAATTGGGATTAATTCCATCTTTCTGTCTTAAATTGAGGTGTATAATGTTGCTTGGGATACTTTAAAAGGATACTATGGAGATAACGAATAGTGCTGCGTAAACTATGCTTTGCGTAAGATTACATGTACAATATTCTTCTTGTTTTGTAGGTGGATTAATGACAATAACATAAGTCGACTCCCAGAAAAGGTTTTCGAAGGCCTTACAAGTCTACAAGACCTGTAAGTGTAATGCCCCAAATAAACGTTTTAAAATATCACCCAGCTTTGTGTCTGGTCGCTTCACAGAGATTTCTTTGATTTTGTTAATAAATGGCTTTTATAGTTGTTTCAAATAAAATCTTAACAGTAATTAATAACCCGTTCAGTTCAAGAAAAAAATTTTATTTGGACCTCATTCTTAATAGATCAACACCGAATGCCATTCAACCCCATCTTTCTTGTTGTTTTTGCAAAGCCTTTTATTTTTAATTCCAGGCCGCTTTTTTGTAGAGCAGAACCACATGTTTAAAATAATGGATCACCACCGACACACTTAGTAGTTTATAAGTATTGGAAATGACATGATCTCGAGTAAATTTGGAACTAGTAGATGCAAGTAACCTTTACATAGTTTTCAAACACTGGTCCTTTTTAACAACTTATAAAACATTATCACAATTGATTAATTGGGAATAATATGGGAGAACACTTTATTTTGGACATAAGTATTCTTTACTCTCTTGTCCAATAATTAGGATTGAGAAAATCCTTGATAGGCAAATGCTGGGAATCAAGCCGTAAGAAAGGCCAAATTGGGATTAATTCCATCTTTCTTACTTAAATAGAGGTGTTTAATCTTGCTTGGGATACTTTAAAAGGTACTATGGAGATAACGAATGGTGCTGCCTAAACTATGCTTTACGTAAGGTTACATATACAATGCTTCTTCTTTTTTTCTAGGGTGATTCATACCAATAACATAAGTCGACTCCCAGAAAAGGTTTTCGCAGGCCTTACAAGTCTACAAGTGCTGTAAGTGTAATGCCCCAAATAAACGTTTTAAAATATCACCCAGCTTTGTGCCTGGTCGCTTCACAGAGATTTCTTTGACTTTGTTAATAAGTGGCTTTTATAGTTGTTTTAAATAAAATCTTAATAGTAATTAATAACCCCTTCAGTTCTACAATAAAATTTTATTTGGACCTTATTCTTAATAGATCAACACTGAATGCCATTCAACCCCATCTTTCTTGTTGTTTTTGCAATGCCTCTTATTTTTAATTCCAGGCCGCTTTTTTGTAGAGCAGAACCACATGTTTAAAATAATGGATCACCACCGACACACTTAGTAGTTTATAAGTATTGGAAATGACATGATCTCGAGTAAATTTGGAACTGGTAGATGCAAGTAACCTTTACATAGTTCTCAAACACTGGTCCTTTTTAACAACTTATAAAACATCATCACAATTGATTAATTGGGAATAATATGGGAGAACACTTTATTTTGGACATAAGTATTCTTTACTCTCTTATCCAATAATTAGGATTGAGAAACGTCTTGATAGGCAAATGCTGGGAATCAGGCAGTAAGAAAGGCTAAGTTTGGATAAATTCCATTTTTCTTGCTTAAATAGAGGTATATAATGTTGCTTGGGATACTTTAAAAGGTACTATTGACATAACGAATGGTGCTTCGTAAACTATGCTTTGCGTAAGGTTACGTATACAATGCTTCTTCTTTTTTTCTAGGGTGATTCATACCAATAACATAAGTCGACTCCCAGAAAAGGTTTTCGCAGGCCTTACAAGTCTACAAGACCTGTAAGTGTAATGCCCCAAATAAACGTTTTAAAATATCACCCAGCTTTGTGCCTGGTCGCTTCACAGAGATTTCTTTGACTTTGTTAATAAGTGGCTTTTATAGTTGTTTTAAATAAAATCTTAATAGTAATTAATAACCCCTTCAGTTCTACAATAAAATTTTATTTGGACCTTATTCTTAATAGATCAACACTGAATGCCATTCAACCCCATCTTTCTTGTTGTTTTTGCAAAGCCTCTTATTTTTAATTCCAGGCCGTATTTTTGTAAAGCAGAACCACATGTTTAAAATAATGGATCACCACCGACACACTTAGTAGTTTATAAGTATTGGAAATGACATGATCTCGAGTAACTTCGGAACTAGTGGATGCAGGTAACTTTTTCACAGTTTTCAAACACTCCTCCTTTTTAAGAACTTACAAAACATCATCAAAATTGATTAATTGGGAATAATATGGAAGAACACTTTATTTTGGACATAAGTATTCTTTACTCTCTTATCCAATAATTAGGATTGAGAAACGTCTTGATAGGCAAATGCTGGGAATCAAGCAGTAAGAAAGGCTAAGTTTGGATTAAATCCATTTTTCTTGCTTAATTAAAGGTGTATAACGTTCCTTGGGATACTTTAAAAGGTACTATTTAGATAACGAATGGTGCTTCGTAAACTATGCTTTGCGTAAGGTCACATGTACAATGCTTCTTCCTTTTTTCTAGGGTGATTTATACCAATGACATAAGTCGACTCCCAGAAAAGGTTTTCGCAGGCCTTACAAGTCTACAAGAGCTGTAAGTGTAATGCCCCAAATAAACGTTTTAAAATATCACAAAGTTTTGTGTCTGGTCGCTTCACAGAGATTTCTTTGACTTTGTTAATAAGTGGCTTTTACACTTGTTTTAAATAAAATCTCAATAGTAATTAATAACCCGTTCTGTTCTACAATAAAATTTGATTTGGACTTTTTTCTTGAAAGATCAACACTGAATGCCATTCAACCCCATCTTTCTTGTTGTTTTTGCAAAGCCTTTTATTTTTAATTCGAGGCCGCTTTTTTGTAGAGCAGAACCACATGTTTAAAATAATGGATCACCACCGACACACTTAGTAGTTTATAAGTATTGGAAATTACATGATCTCAAGTAAATTCGGAACTAGTGGATGCAGGTAACTTTTTCACAGTTTTCAAACACTCCTCCTTTTCAAGAACTTACAAAACATCATCAAAATTGATTCATTGGGAATAATATGGGACAAAACTTTGATTTAGACATAAGTATTCTTTACTCTCTTGTCCAATAATTAGGATTGAGAAAATCCTTGATAGGCAAATGCTGGGAATCAAGCCGTAAGAAAGGATAAATTGGAATTAATTCCATCTTTCTGTCTTAAATTGAGGTGTATAATGTTGCTTGGGATACTTTAAAAGGATACTATGGAGATAACGAATAGTGCTGCGTAAACTATGCTTTGCGTAAGATTACATGTACAATATTATTCTTCTTGTTTTGTAGGTGGATTAATGACAATAACATAAGTCGACTCCCAGAAAAGGTTTTCGAAGGCCTTACAAGTCTACAAGACCTGTAAGTGTAATGCCCCAAATAAACGTTTTAAAATATCACCCAGCTTTGTGCCTGGTCGTTTCACAGAGATTTCTTTGACTTTGTTAATAAATGGCTTTTATAGTTGTTTCAAAAAAAATCTTAACAGTAATTAATAACCCGTTCAGTTCTAGAAAAAAATTTTATTTGGACCTCATTCTTAATAGATCAACACCGAATGCCATTCAATCCCATCTTTCTTGTTGTTTTTGCAAAGCCTCTTATTTTTAATTCCAGGCCGCTTTTTTGTAGAGCAGAACCACATGTTTAAAATAATGGATCACCACCGACACACTTAGTAGTTTATAAGTATTGGAAATGACATGATCTCGAGTAAATTTGGAACTAGTAGATGCAAGTAACCTTTACATAGTTTTCAAACACTGGTCCTTTTTAACAACTTATAAAACATCATCACAATTGATTAATTGGGAATAATATGGGAGAACACTTTATTTTGGACATTAGTATTCTTTACTCTCTTGTCCAATAATTAGGATTGAGAAAATCCTTGATAGGCAAATGCTGGGAATCAACCCGTAAGAAAGGCCAAATTGGGATTAATTCCATCTTTCCTACTTAAATAGAGGTGTTTAATCTTGCTTGGGATACTTTAAAAGGTACTATGGAGATAACGAATGGTGCTGCCTAAACTATGCTTTACGTAAGGTTACATATACAATGCTTCTTCTTTTTTTCTAGGGTGATTCATACCAATAACATAAGTCGACTCCCAGAAAAGGTTTTCGCAGGCCTTACAAGTCTACAAGTGCTGTAAGTGTAATGCCCTAAATAAACGTTTTAAAATATCACCCAGCTTTGTGCCTGGTCGCTTCACAGAGATTTCTTTGACTTTGTTAATAAGTGGCTTTTATAGTTGTTTTAAATAAAATCTTAATAGTAATTAATAACCCCTTCAGTTCTACAATAAAATTTTATTTGGACCTTATTCTTAATAGATCAACACTGAATGCCATTCAACCCCATCTTTCTTGTTGTTTTTGCAAAGCCTCTTATTTTTAATTCCAGGCCGCTTTTTTGTAGAGCAGAACCACATGTTTGAAATAATGGATCACCACCGACACACTTAGTAGTTTATAAGTATTGGAAATGACATGATCTCGAGGAAATTTGGAACTGGTAGATGGAAGTAACCTTTACATAGTTTTCAAACACTGGTCCTTTTTAAGAACTTATAAAACATCATCAAAATTGATTAATTGGGAATAATATGCGAGAACACTTTATTTTGGACATAAGTATTCTTTACTCTCTTATCCAATAATTAGGATTGAGAAACGTCTTAATAGGCAAATGCTGGGAATCAGGCAGTAAGAAAGGCTAAGTTTGGATTAATTCCATTTTTCTTGCTTAATTAAAGGTGTAAAATGTTCCTTGGGATACTTTAAAAAGTACTATTGAGATAACGAATGGTGCTTCGTAAACTATGCTCTGCGTAAGGTTACATGTACAATGCTTCTTCTTTTTGTCTAGGGTGATTCATACCAATAACATAAGTCGACTTCCTGAAAAGGTTTTCGCAGGCCTTACAAGTCTACAAGAGCTGTAAGTGTAATGCCCCAAATAAACGTTTTGAAATATCACCCAGCTTTGTGCCTGGTCGCTTCACGGAGATTTCTTTGACTTTGTTAATAAGTGGCTTTTATAGTTGTTTTAAATAAAACCTTAATAGTAATTAATAACCCCTTCAGTTCTACAATAAAATTTTATTTGGACTTTGTTCTTAATTGATCAACACTGAATACCATTCAACCCCATCTTTCTTGTTGTTTTTGCAAAGCCTCTTATTTTTAATTCCAGGCCGCTTTTTTGTAGAGCAGAACCTCATGTTTAAAATAATGGATCACCACCGACACATTTAGTAGTTTATAAATATTGGAAATGACATGATCTCGAGTAAATTCGGAACTAGTGGATGCAGGTAACTTTTTCACAGTTTTCAAACACTCCTCCTTTTCAAGAACTTACAAAACATCATCAAAATTGATTCATTGGGAATAATATGAGACAAAACTTTGATTTGGACATAAGTATTCTTTACTCTCTTGTCCAATAATTAGGATTGAGAAAATCCTTGATAGGCAATTGCTGGGAATCAAGCTGTAAGAGAGGCTAAATTAGGATTAATTCCATCTTTCTTGCTTAAATAGAGGTGTATAATGTTGCTTGGGATACTTTAAAAGGTACTATGGAGATAACGAATGGTGCTGTGTAAACTATGCTTTGCGTAAGATTACATGTACAATATTATTCTTCTTGTTTGGTAGGTGGATTTATGACAATAACATAAGTCGACTACCAGAAAAGGTTTTCGAAGGCCTTACAAGTCTACAACAGCTGTAAGTGTAATGCTCCAAATAAACGTTTTAAAATATTATCCAGCCTTGCGCCTGGTCGTTTCACAGAGATTTCCTTTACTTTGTTGCTAAGTGGCTTTTATAGTTGTTTTAAATAAAACCTTAATAGTAATTAATAACCCCTTCAGTTCTACAATAAAATTTGATTTGGTCATTATTCTTGAAAGATCAACACTGAATGCCATTCAACCCCATCTTTCTTGTTGTTTTTGCACAACCTCTTATTTTTAGAAAGCACATAGTTAAAAATAATAGATCACCACCGACAAACGTAGTATTTTTTTAAGTATTGGAAATGACAAGATCTTGAGTAAATTTCCTGAGGGCTCACAAGTCTAGAATTTCTGTAAGTATAATGCCCCAAATAAACCTTTTAAAATATTACTTAGCTTTGTGCCTGTTGGTTTTTTCAAGCCTTTTTTGATTTTGTTAATAAGGGGCTTTTACAATTTTTTTAAATAGAATCTTAATAGTAATTAATAACCCTTTCAGTTCTGCAATAAAATTTCATTTGGACTTTATTCTTCAAAGATCAACACAATGTCATTCAACCCCATCTTTCTTGTTGTTTTTGCACGACCTCTTATTTTTAATTACAGGCCGCTTTTTTGTAGAGCAGAAGCACATAGTTCAAAATGATGCATCACCATCGACAAACTTATTATTTTTTAAGAATTGGAAATTACAAGATCTCGACTAAATTCGGAATTGGTGGATGCAAGTAACCTTTACATAGTTTTCAAACACTGGTCCCTTTTCACAACTTATAAAACATCATCAAAATTGATTAATTGGGAATAATATGGGAGAACACTTTATTTTGGACATTAGTATTCTTTACTCTCTTATCCAGTAATTTTGTAGGATTGAGAAACGTCTTGATAGGCAAATGCTGGGAATTAAACAGTAAGAAAGGCTAAGTTTGGATTAATTCCATTTTTCTTGCTTAATTAGAGGTGTATTATGTTGCTTGGGATACTTTAAAAAGTACTATTGAGATAACGAATGGTGCTTCGTAAACTATGCTCTGCGTAAGATTACATGTACCATGCTTCTTCTTTTTTTCTAGGGTGATTCATACCAATAAAATAAGTCGACTCCCAGAAAAGGTTTTCGCAGGCCTTACAAGTCTACAAGAGCTGTAAGTGTAATGCCCCAAATAAACGTTTTAAAATATCACCCAGCTTTGTGCCTGGTCGCTTCACAGAGATTTCTTTGACTTTGTTAATAAGTGGCTTTTATAGTTGTTTTAAATAAAATCTTAATAGTAATTAATAACCCCTTCAGTTCTACAATAAAATTTTATTTGGACCTTATTCTTAATAGATCAACACTGAATGCCATTCAACCCCATCTTTCTTGTTGTTTTTGCAAAGCCTCTTATTTTTAATTACAGGCCGCTTTTTTGTAGAGCAGAACCACATGTTTAAAATAATGGATCACCACCGACACACTTAGTAGTTTATAAGTATTGGAAATGACATGATCTCGAGTAAATTCGGAACTAGAGGATGCAGGTAACTTTTTCACAGTTTTCAAACACTCCTCCTTTTCAAGAACTTACAAAACATCATCAAAATTTATTCATTGGAAATAATATGAGACAAAACTTTGATTTGGAAATAAGAATTCTTTACTCTCTTGTCCAATAATTAGGATTGAGAAAATCCTTGATAGGCAAATGCTGGGAATCAAGCTGTAAGAGAGGCTAAATTGGGATTAATTCCATCTTTCTTGCTTAATTAGAGATGTATAATGTTGCTTGGGATACTTTAAAAGGTACTATTGAGATAACGAATGGTGCTTCGTAAACTATGCTTCGCGTAAGGTTACATATACAATGCTTCTTCTTTTTTTCTAGGGTGATTGATACCAATAACATAAGTCGACTCCCAGAAAAGGTTTTCGCAGGCCTTACAAGTCTACAAGAGCTGTAAGTGTAATGCCCCAAATAAACGTTTTAAAATATCACCCAGTTTTGTGCCTGGTCGCTTTACAGAGATTTCTTTGACTTTGTTAATAAGTGGCTTTTATAGTTGTTTTAAATAAAATCTTAATAGTAATTAATAACTCCTTCAGTTCTACAATAAAATTTTATTTGGACCTTATTCTTAATAGATCAACACTGAATGCCATTCAACCCCATCTTTCTTGTTGTTTTTGCAAAGCCTCTTATTTTTAATTCCAGGCCGCTTTTTTGTAGAGCAGAACCACATGTTTAAAATAATGGATCACCACCGACACACTTAGTAGTTTATAAGTATTGGGAATGTCATGATCTCGAGTAAATTCGGAACTAGTGGATGCAGGTAACTTTTTCACAGTTTTCAAACACTCCTCCTTTTCAAGAACTTACAAAAGATCATCAAAATTTATTCATTGGATATAATATGAGACAAAACTTTGATTTGGACATAAGAATTCTTTACTCTCTGGTCCAATAATTAGGATTGAGAAAATCCTTGATAGGCAAATGCAGGGAATCAAGCTGTAAGAGAGGCTAAATTGGGATTAATTCCATCTTTCTTGCTTAAATAGAGGTGTATAATGTTGCTTGGGATACTTTAAAAGGTACTATGGAGATAACGAATGGTGCTGCGTAAACTATGCTTTGCGTAAGATTACATGTACAATATTATTCTTCTTGTTTGGTAGGTGGATTTATGACAATAACATAAGTCGACTCCCAGAAAAGGTTTTCGAAGGCCTTACAAGTCTACAAAAGCTGTAAGTGTAATGCTCCAAATAAACGTTTTAAAATATCATCCAGCTTTGTGCCTGGTCGCTTCACAGAGATTTCCTTTACTTTGTTGATAAGTGGCTTTTATAGTTGTTTTAAATGAAACCTTAATAGTAATTAATAACCCCTTCAGTTCTATAATAAAATTTGATTTGGACATTATTCTTGAAAGATCAACACTGAATGCCATTCAACCCAATCTTTCTTGTTGTTTTTGCACAACCTCTTATTTTTAGAAAGCACATAGTTGAAAATAATGGATCACCACCGACAAACGTAGTATTTTTTAAGTATTGGAAATGACAAGATCTTAAGTAAATATCCTTGGGGCTTACATGTCTACAATTTCTGTAAGTATAATGCGTCAAATAAACCTTTCAAAATATTACTTAGCTTTGTGCCTGTTGGTTTTTTCGAGCATTTTTTGATTTTGTTAATAAGGGGCTTTTGCAGATTTTTTAAATAGAATCTTAATAGTAATTAATAACCCTTTCAGTTGTACAATAAAATTTTATTTGGACTTTATTCTTCAAAGATTAACACAATGTCTTTCAACCCCAACTTTCTTGTTGTTTTTGCGCGACCTCTTATTTTTAATTAGAGGCCGCTTTTTTGTAGAGCAGAAGCACATAGTTCAAAATGATGCTTCACCACCGACAAACTTATTATTTTTTAAGTATTGGAAATTACAAGATCTCGACTAAATTCGGAACTGGTGGATGCAAGTAACCTTTACATAGTTTTCAAACACTGGTCCTTTTTAACAACTTATAAAACATCATCAAAATTGATTAATTGGGAATAATATGGGAGAACACTTTATTTTGGACATAAGTATTCTTTACTCTCTTATCCAATAATTAGGATTGAGAAACGTCTTGATAGGCAAATGCGGGGAATCAGGCAGTAAGAAAGATTAAGTTTGGATTAATTCCATTTTTCTTGCTTAATTAAAGGTGTATAATGTTCCTTGGGATACTTTAAAAGGTACTATTGAGATAACGAATGGTGCTTCGTAAACTATGCTCTGCGTAAGGTTACATGTACAATGCTTCTTCTTTTTTTCTAGGGTGATTAATACCAATAACATAAGTCGACTCCCTGAAGAGGTTTTCGCAGGCCTTACAAGTCTACAAGAGCTGTAAGTGTAATGCCCAAAATAAACGTTTTAAAATATCACCTAGCTTTGTGCCTGGTCGCTTTACAGAGATTTCTTTGACTTTGTTAATAAGTGGCTTTTATAGTTGTTTTAAATAAAACCTTAATAGTAATTAATAACCCCTTCAGTTCTACAATAAAATTTTATTTGGACTTTGTTCTTAATTGATCAACACTGAATACCATTCAACCCCATCTTTCTTGTTGTTTTTGCAAAGCCTCTTATTTTTAATTCCAGGCCGCTTTTTTGTAGAGCAGAACCTCATGTTTAAAATAATGGATCACCACCGACACATTTAGTAGTTTATAAATATTGGAAATGACATGATCTCGAGTAAATTCGGAACTAGTGGATGCAGGTAACTTTTTCACAGTTTTCAAACACTCCTCCTTTTCAAGAACTTACAAAACATCATCAAAATTGATTCATTGGGAATAATATGAGACAAAACTTTGATTTGGGCATAACTATATTTTTTACTCTCTTGTCCAATAATTAGGATTGAGAAAATCCTTGATAGGCAAATGCTGGGAATCAAGCTGTAAGAGAGGCTAAATTGGGATTAATTCCATCTTTCTTGCTTAAATAGAGGTGTATAATGTTGCTTGGGATACTTTAAAAGGTACTATGGAGATAACGAATGGTGCTGCGTAAACTATGCTTTGCATAAAATTACATGTACAATATTATTCTTCTTGTTTGGTAGGTGGATTTATGACAATAACATAAGTCGACTCCCAGAAAAGGTTTTCGAAGGCCTTACAAGTCTACAACAGCTGTAAGTGTAATGCTCCAAATAAATGTTTTAAAATATCATCCAGCCTTGCGCCTGGTCGCTTCACAGAGATTCCCTTTACTTTGTTGCTAAGTGGCTTTTATAGTTGTTTTAAATAAAACCTTAATAGTAATTAATAACCCCTTGAGTTCTACAATAAAATTTGATTTGGTCATTATTCTTGAAAGATCAACCATGAATGCCATTCAACCCAATCTTTCTTGTTGTTTTTGCACAACCTCTTATTTTTAGAAAGCACATAGTTGAAAATAATGGATCACCACCGACAAACGTAGTATTTTTTTAAGTATTGGAAATGACAAGATCTTAAGTAAATTTTCTTAGGGCTCACAAGTCTAGAATTTCTGTAAGTATAATGCCCCAAATAAACTTTTTAAAATATTGCTTAGCTTTGTGCCTGTTGGTTTTTTCAAGCCTTTTTTGATTTTGTTAATAAGGGGCTTTTACATTTTTTTAAATAGAATCTTAATAGTAATTAATAACCCTTTCAGTTCTGCAATAAAATTTCATTTGGACTTTATTCTTCAAAGATCAACAGAATATCATTCAACCCCATCTTTCTTGTTGTTTTTGCACGACCTCTTATTTTTAATTACAGGCCGCTTTTTTGTAGAGCAGAAGCACATAGTTCAAAATGATGCATCACCACCGACAAACTTATTATTTTTTAAGTATTGGAAATTACAAGATCTCGACTAAATTCGGAATTGGTGGATGCAAGTAACCTTTACATAGTTTTCAAACACTGGTCCTTTTTCACAACTTATAAAACATCATCAAAATTGATTAATTGGGAATAATATGGGAGAACACTTTATTTTGGACATTAGTATTCTTTACTCTCTTATCCAGTAATTTTGTAGGATTGAGAAACGTCTTGATAGGCAAATGCTGGGAATTAAACAGTAAGAAAGGCTAAGTTTGGATTAATTCCATTTTTCTTGCTTAATTAGAGGTGTATAATGTTGCTTGGGATACTTTAAAAGGTACTATTGAGATAACGAATGGTGCTTCGTAAACTATGCTCTGCGTAAGAGGTTACATGTACCATGCTTCTTCTTTTTTTCTAGGGCGATTCATACCAATAACATAAGTCGACTCCCGGAAAAGGTTTTCGCAGGCCTTACAAGTCTACAAGAGCTGTAAGTGTAATGCCCCAAATAAACGTTTAAAATATCACCCAGCTTTGTGCCTGGTCGCTTCACAGAGATTTCTTTGACTTTGTTAATAAGTGGCTTTTATAGTTGTTTTAAATAAAATCTTAATAGTAATTAATAACCCCTTCAGTTCTACAATAAAATTTTATTTGGACCTTATTCTTAATAGATCAACACTGAATGCCATTCAACCCCATCTTTCTTGTTGTTTTTTTAAAGCCTCTTATTTTTAATTCCAGGCCGCTTTTTTGTAGAGCAGAACCACATGTTTAAAATAATGGATCACCACCGACACACTTAGTAGTTTATAAGTATTGGAAATGACATGATCTCGAGTAAATTCGGAACTAGTGGATGCAGGTAACTTTTTCACAGTTTTCAAACACTCCTCCTTTTCAAGAACTTAAAAAACATCATCAAAATTGATTCATTGGGAATAATATGGGACAAAACTTTGATTTGGACATAAGTATTCTTTACTCTCTTGTCCAATAATTAGGATTGAGAAAATCCTTGATAGGCAAATGCAGGGAATCAAGCTGTAAGAGAGGCTAAATTGGGATTAATTCCATCTTTCTTGCTTAAATAGAGGTGTATAATGTTGCTTGGGATACTTTAAAAGGTACTATGGAGATAACGAATGGTGCTGCGTAAACTATGCTTTGCGTAAGATTACATGTACAATATTATTCTTCTTGTTTGGTAGGTGGATTTATGACAATAACATAAGTCGACTCCCAGAAAAGGTTTTCGAAGGCCTTACAAGTCTACAAAAGCTGTAAGTGTAATGCTCCAAATAAACGCTTTAAAATATCATCCAGCTTTGTGCCTGGTCGCTTCACAGAGATTTCCTTTACTTTGTTGATAAGTGGCTTTTATAGTTGTTTTAAATAAATCCTTATTAGTAATTAATAACCCCTTCAGTTTTATAATAAAATTTGATTTGGACATTATTCTTGAAAGATCAACACTGAATGCCATTCAACCCAATGTTTCTTGTTGTTTTTGCACAACCTCTTATTTTTTGAAAGCACATAGTTAAAAATAATGGATCACCACCGACAAACGTAGTATTTTTTAAGTATTGGAAATGACACGATCTTAAGTAAATTTACTTAGGGCTCACAAGTCTACAATTTCTGTAAGTATAATGCCCCAAATAAACCTTTCAAAATATTACTTAGCTTTGTGCCTGTTGGTTGTTTCGAGCCTTTTTTGATTTTGTTAATAAGGGGCTTTTACAGTTTTTTTTAAATAGAATCTTAATAGTAATTAATAACCCTTTCAGTTCTACAATAAAATTTAATTTGGACTTTATTCTTCAAAGATCAACACAATGTCATTCAACCCCATCTTTCTTGTTGTTTTTGCACGACCTCTTATTTTTAATTACAGGCCGCTTTTTTGTAGAGCAGAAGCACATAGTTCAAAATGATGCATCCACACCGACAAACTTATTAATTTTTAAGTATTGGAAATTACAAGATCTCGACTAAATTCGGAACTGGTGGATGCAAGTAACCTTTACGTAGTTTTCAAACACTGGTCCTTTTTAACAACTTATAAAACATCATCAAAATTGATTAATTGGGAATAATATGGGAGAACACTTTA
>NC_090869.1:37363275-37368275 GCF_036669935.1 Montipora foliosa
TTTGAAACACTATCCACGCGGAATAATTAGACTGTTTCAAATTGGCCAATGAGAGTGCAGAATGTAATACGATCGTCATCAAGCTATAATGGCCGTAGCCACACATCTAGCTGAACGGATGGGAAGATTATAGGAAGTCGAACATTATTTGGAATTTATCCGCCAAAAATCGTTGTGTGGGCCCGGAATGGAGTTGATGTGATAGGAAATTTATCTGGGCTTAAGGCTGTGATGTTTTTATGGCGATTCGGAAAGTTGGTTCGTGATGCGAGAGCAATTTGTGGGACGAGATCGCCGCGAGTCACCAGCCTCTCCTCTCTTTATGAGGGGAAATGACAACCAACGACATCGCAAAAATTCGAAAGCCACAAACCCGTCTAAAACGGACACAAATTTGCCCTCCGATTGCACAGAAAAGACGAGGGCAACCGTATGTAGAGGTAAGCGAACTTTATTTCTACATTTACAGCTTATTTTAGCATTTATAAGCTCAAAGTATGTTTTCCCATACAAAGTCTACAAATCGTATACCGAGCTTGGGCTGCCTGTGAGCAACTGCGCTTCCCTTGGTATCTGCGGTAATTAACAATTATTGGATGAGGTTGAGCATGTTAGCGATAATTATCAAGGCCAAATCTGCCGAAGCCGAAGGCTCAGCCTTCGGCTTCGGCAGATAACACAAACTGAGGCCTTGATAATTATCGCTAACATGCGAAAACCGAATTCAATAATTGTTTTATTATGCATATTCCTGAGCTGAGCTCCGCCATGACAAAACTGATCAAACTGCTGGTTAGTGTGTTAGGTGACGTCACTTCTGCATGCATAAAACTATTGTCTGTAGGTATGACGTCAATTCTACATATATAAAATCTATTGTTTGTAGGTTTGACGTAAGAGAAGCAGAGCAAGCAAGAATTAGCTGCGTGCTTATAGCCAATCAAAATCGAGCTGGTGACACCAATTTATAATAATAAAAGTTATTGATCGAGTACTGAAATGGTTAGAAAATGTTAAGTTGTCTAAAGACGTGTACTCTTAGTAATTCTCGAAGTACTACTGCTTCACGTTGCACTCATGGGTCTTCTGGCGAAGTGGAATCCAGCCAACACGTGAGAAGGGCGTGAGTTAATTTTTTTTCTTGACGTGCCCTGGCGTTTCTTGCCGTCTACTAATTGTCCTTCAGCGTGTTTTGAAATACACGAAAATTCGCATTTTTGAGACTGTTGATTACGGTTTGTTGCCTTTGGCGTCCACCCCTTCAACCCGTCGAGTATCATCAGGAGAAGCATCGATAAGAATCGAAGAGTTTACGTTTGATGAAACCACTTCTTTTTGAAAAAGTAACAAATGAAAGAGCAAAACAAACAGGGATTTCTTATGTGTCAAATTGTCACAATGTTGTGACAGTTTACCCTCAAATATCATAAATATGACCTCAATAAGTAACTTTAAAGTCGCTGTAAATAATTATATCTCTGCTTAACTCTTAGTTCTACCAATTATTATTTATTTCATCATTGTCATTATTATCACATCATTATTATCACAATTATTTATTACTTAGCTGCACATATTTATATACTCATTTTTTCTTTGCACTTTGCACTGGGATTTGCTAGATGTCCCTATAGAATTTTGCAAATTAATTATGTAGATGTAGATGTGAATTAGCTCAGCTTATGTTCATGTCCACTCCAAGTTTTTTCTCTCGCGTTTTTCTAGCTGGCAAATTATCACGTCATCTTATTTATTCTGATTGTTTCACTTGTTTAAAAAAGAAATTGAATACACTGAACTACACTTCATCTAAGAGCATAATTATGAAATACTTCAATGAATTCTAAATTAGAGTGTCAACTCACTTTTGCCTGGTACTGTATTATTTAAATTTTAGACTTGTTCGTCCTTTTGTGGTGTGCACGCAGTAAGTCCAGTTGCCATGGACCACAAAGTGGATCACAGTTTACATGTACATGGAATAATATTTTTATTCTATGGTCAGAGTCTATTCTTCTACGCTGCAGTGTATCAATATCAAAATTTGCTATAAAATATTACTTCATGTATACAAACGTATTCAAATGTGTGTACGTGGCCTTTCATTTTTTCACTAGGTAGTCTGACAACATTCTTAAAACCTTCTTGGAAGTAATCACTTGACACTGTTTGTTGAGTCCTTGTTTTGTATTAAGTACAGTCCTAAGACCATCATATCCACCTCTGGCATGGATGAGTTGTAACTGCTGCAGATTTAAACCTGAACAAGCAATTCTCTGTGCCACTGATTTTGAAAGCACCTTATCGGTAACCAGAGCTCTCAAAGAGTGAAAATTAGCTGTCTTCCTTGCATGATGTTGTAAGAACTTACACACAAACTCTACATCAAAGCTATTTGATAAAAGAATGGAATTTTGAGGTTCGAGGTGAAGGAGGAGATCCTAAAGGGATTTCACATCCTCAAGCCCATTATGGGCGTCATAAGACTTGGTCAAACAATCTCTCACCAATTCTTCTTGCTTATATGACTTTCTACCTGGTAATAATTGCTTAAAGACAGGTAATGTGTCAATGAATCCTATTACCACAGTTTTGAATTCAGTCAACAAATTAGCAATCAATAATGCTTTAACCAAAATTCTTGAGTCGAACAACTTTCCATTGTGGGCTGCTAAGAAAACTTTACACTTAAGTGATTGGAGGAAATTTACAAATTCCCTAAGGCACTCTGGTAGGGTCAGTGATTTTACAGGCTTCAATTTATACAAAAGTTGCTCAGCTACAACAGTTAATTTGTTGGCCAGTGAAGCTTGATGAGATATTCCATGGTTTGGTACTGCATATTTGTCAAAGGTTGCTTGACCTGAAAACTGCACAGCAGGCAATTGACAAATTTCTGCATTGTTCAGACCTGTAAGAAAGTGATGCATATTAATATTTAATTAGATATGTTGTGTGATGTCAGTCATGTCTGAAAGTAATAACTAGGAGGCCACATTACTTTAAAAGAAAGTAATGTACCCAAATCCCCATGTGAAACATGTGTTAATGGAAAGGTTTTTATAAAGGTGTCAGACATGCATTCTATTTTGCTAAGAAAAATGAAGGCCAGGTTACCTAACGATGATGTTTCAAGGTCAAACACAACGAGCATTGATTTCTGTTGAGGTCAGTGGGGAAGGTTTTAGAGGGTAAAACGGAGTTGGAATTGATGTCAGATCTGCTTGATCAGCACTGACTTGTACACCACTTTGGTATGTTGTCCCTTCAAGTACTGCTGCTTGGTCAGTTGCTACATTTCTAGCCTTCTTCCTAACTATTCTATTTAGTTTGTAAGCTCTACTGGTCTCTTTCCCTTTTCTCTTCCTATTTTCCCTGTCTTGGTTAGTGTTAAACTTCTTTGTGATCTTTCCAGGGGACAGATTGTTAGACTCATTGATCTAAAGAAAGTAAAAAATGTTAATCTACTTTAAGTACATGCCAATATGGGTCCAGTTGTTCGAAAGATGATTAACTTAATCCAAGATTAGGGTAAACATTGGTTTCATTTTTTCAACTTTTGGATGAAAGTGTCTTTTGCTTATTTTTGTTTTTCAAGATTGACTGCCTCTTATGTAAAATTTTGCTAAGTAAACTCCTCGGTTAATTTTGGATTTTGGATCAGCGTTAAGCGGCTTTTGAACAACCAGGCCCTGGATTGTAAAATTGCACTTGGTCTAACATATTGAGTTACTGTTACTACTCAGTAAAATAATAGGATTGTGTACTTAGATTCCTTTAGAATATATGGGGAAGTCTAAACTGTTAATAATGTTGAAGAGAGATTTATTTTCACTTCACCTTTTTACAACTTTAAGGTAGATGAATGCATTCTCCTTTCTTAGTTTCCTGTCTTGTTCAATTCACACTCGAGGAAGGTAAGTTGACACAGTATTACTAATGTAGGATATATTCATACGTTTGGCTAGTTTCTTTACTTACTGAGATGAAATTGCATTGCATACCTTACATACTATTGATTTCCCACCATTTTTGGTTGCCACTGCAAATGCAACTCTACCTTCTAAGCTGGCAGAACCAGAAAAATGAAGACGTTTTGGTGCATGAACAGGCACTGAGTAGTTAAATGATTCATTGTTTTGGGTGGACCCTAATGGTGCTAACTTGTCTGAATAACTTGAGAAGAGATCAAAAACCTGGAGAGAAAGGAAAAGGAACAAAGTAGAATGACAGACTTGTTTTGTGAACACCTTAATATGAATGGACTTAGAACACAGAGCAAAAATATACCTCAAGTCACAATGATTTATGCTGATAAATTGCCATACAGGGATGAAACCTCCCACTACAATATACACCCTTTGCATCAGTATTAGATGCTTGTTTTAGCTGCTCAGTCCAGTATTCACTTTACCTGTATCAGATCTGCCTTTAGGTCATCTCCCTCAAGGTCCTTGCCATGTGCTAGTGACTGGTGCTGGTAAGCTTGGGGATTCTTATGGTACTGGCACCATGTGCCACATGAACTGTGATCCCCAAAGGCATGGTTGGGAATTACCTTGCATTCCTTGCAGATGCCCTCTGAGTTTCCTTTGTTCTGTGTAAGGACGTAACCAAAGCACTTGACAAGATAGTCTATTACAGTTTTGCTCATTGACTTGTGTATAGAGGACAGTCTTAAAAGATGACCATAAAGTGCCTTCTTAGCAGGTCCAACATTAGACCACACACCAATTTCCTTGCTCACATTCTCATGGATGTAGAAAATGGTTGTTGTGTCTCCATCCATGATAATATTGTTAAGATTGTATTCAATGGGTTTGTTTTCTCCTTTGCTGTCTATTTCCACTTCCCCTGCCAATCTCTTTGTAAGCTCCACCCCCATAGAAGGTTCCATCGACTTAGCAGAACCTATAATAACAAATTTAGTTCATTAACTTAATTCTAATGTATAAAGATCACGTGGACTTTACAGAGTATTTTTTATAGATTGGGAATGC
>NC_090869.1:37400775-37418275 GCF_036669935.1 Montipora foliosa
TATTAAAAGAAATGTGTCACGAACATTGAGGAGAATGTGCTTGTCCAGTGGTGGAACTTACATAATTAGGTTGGATGGCACAGGTTTTATCACTTTCTAGATTGTTGTATTAATCGATTGATACAAAAAAATGGTATCAAGGATATGCCTTAACACTGGTAAACAATTTATGGAAATGTTCTAAATATCACCAATGTTTAGGCACATTTTTGATTCCATTTTTGTTGTGTCAACTGCTGAAGAATGGTTGTATTAATCCGTCACGTAAACTTGCTGGAATGTGATAGAAATCGATATCAGCCACCTTGAATAAAATTGCAAGAAGTGCATTATGAAGGACTATATGATGAGGTAATGGTTGTAAGGCTCTGCTGTCTTTAAATAGTTTTGAGTAATCGTAATATGTTACAACTTTGTTGTTGTTGTTGTTGTTGAAATTAACAGTTAAGGATAAAAGAGATCTTGTTCAATAAAATCAATGTCTGATGTTTTCAGTTGATGCCGTTGGTGTCCTAGATGTCTTCATAGTAGCGTACACTCAAGGAAATCAGAAATGTCGTCAATCTTAAGTTTCAATGTCTTTAGTACCTTACGATGACTCGCAAAATAAAGATTATTTTTCAAATCATAGAAACCAATACGTTTAAACAATGCACATAAGTGCTTTCTACATTTCTGTCTTCGTTATGCAAGGTATTGCATCGACTTTCCAAATCTGCCATCTGTTGAGAAGAAATGTGAGCACTGATCCTTGGAACTACCACCTGGTAGTCTTCCTCCTTTGCAGGGAATGGTCCTGTTGGATAAAATCCATATTCATGTGCGCTACCGGTATGAAATACACTCGCCACTCTAGCATAACTAGACTGTTCATTCTCAAGCATACCAGATGTATATAACTGTAGTGGAGAACGGTTTCCTTCAGAGGATAAGGGATGGCTTTGCCATTGGTTTTTGAACTCTTCTAAGCACTTGTTAATTCTGGAATGTATGTGTAATGTAATGGAAATAAATGCAGTTCATTAAGAGGATCAAGAAGCTCTCTGTCCTTCAAGTGGGCAAATGTTCTTGTAAAGAAACAAAGTACGCCAGAATAGACATCTCTGTGTGCTCTCTCGACGCGGCAGTTGTGTACGGAACTGCCGGTTATGATGCTTCCCCTACCAACACCTCTCTGTTCTAACATGAATTGTGCAACTTTAAAATTTTCCATACAGTAGTCGCTTCGCACCCTAGATAGTAATCCGTAGCTGTTAACTCCCTTGACAAACTGCTCCAACACTGTGTCAGCTGTATTGTCATTACAGCAGTGCGCGTAAATTATACGGCGGGTATACCCATCAACGCATAGATGGGTTATGAGTCGCCATCTGATAAGTTTGTGATTGCTGTCAATGTGCCACAAAGCATTTGGAGTTGGAACACTGTACTTTCATCTGTAAATTTCTGGTCGCCACCTCAAAGCTGTGCCAATGGGATCAAGGGTGCGGAGACAATTCTTCACTCGCCATCGTTGGATATTTAATCCTCTACTCCTGAGAGCACCCAACAGTTTTACCTGCCCAAAATTGGGAATTAAGGTTTGGATTTCTTGTACTATTTTCTCTAAATCAGTATCTGAAATCTGAGTCCAGCTTAAGTCCTCGTCCCCAGTTATGCCATACATCATTCTTCTCCTCCTCAGAGTACTCTCACTCACTCCAAGTAAATCGGCAATTTTTTTCACGGGAAATGCAGTTCTCTCAAAAAACGTATTTGCTCTTCCTCGATAACGTAACGTGGGCGTCCTGGACCATTGCATGTGGAAATGGTTGGGCTACTATATGCAGTTTCCCTTGTTAAATATGGAGCACCATGTCTATGTAGTTGTAGTAAATCACCCAAGTTCCTTACATTAGTCAGAGTTACATTTAGGATTGGTAACACCTCAGCAAAATCACGATTGCTTTCAATCTCGGAAATCAGCAACTGAATGGTGTCTGCAACAGCCATCAATCGACCAATAGCCTGATCAATATCCTCTAATGACAAGCTTTGCTTCTTCAAACTTTGTTATTGTAGAAAGCAGTAGCTTGAGATTGTCGAAGAATAAAAAACAATCCATATTCATTTCTTTCTCTCGCTGTGTCTCGACTCATACTTGGTCAAAGATCACCGTACCGCTGTCACTAGTTGATTTCGCTGAAAGCCCCATCAGGCCTGCGATGCATTTTATAGTTGACCAAATAAAGAGTCCATCCAGTTGACCATATATAAAAAGTCATAGGTTTGCCAAATAAAAAGTCAACAGTTGACCATGATATAAAAATTTAGGTTAACCATATAAAAGGTCAACAGTTGACCAAATAAAACGTCAGGTTGTCCATATAAAAAGTCACAAGTTGACCATACAAAAAGTCAGGTTGACCATATAAAAACTCACAAGTTGACCATACAAAAAGTCAGGTTAACCATATAAAAAGTCATCTTGACCATATAAAAAGTCACAAGTTTACCATACAAAAAGTTAGGTTGACCACATAAAATCTCAAAGAGACCACACAAAAAGTTAACTTGATCACATAAAAAGTCTAAGAGACCATAGAAATAAGTAAACAATATTGACTAGTACGCCGCCCCATACAAGCACATTCTCCTCAATGTTCGTGACACATTTCTTTTAATACTAATTGGGAGAAATATCTGGAACATCTGGTCTTTGGTGATCAATTTCCCTACACTGATGACCTGCATGTTGCATTATTAAAGACATGTTATTTTGAGGAGAAATTTTCCTTTAAATGAAACCTCAACTATTACCAGACTTAACAAAGTGACAGAAGGTTGGGTGGTTAAACAAACGTAAATGAGAGCATCATTTGTCTTTAAACTATGGTCATTTCCCAATTATCTGCATTTAAAACAGCCATGAACTCTTCAGATCTCTGAACTCACAGAAACTTGAATACGTGCTTGGTAGTTCTAACCTCTTATAAATCTCTTTAAGCGGACTAAGGTCTCCCCCTCAGCAGCTGTAAGGGGTGTTGCTTTAAGGAGGGAAATAACTTTGACATTAGTTGGCAGTATAGAGGAATACAGTTCTTGCAAAGAACACATATCAGGAAAATATAACTTAAGATGGGAAACAATAGGCCCCCAGCAATCAGCTACATATTGAACTTTCTGAATTATTTCCTGGTGGGCAAGTTCTCTGATTATTTCCACTAGGTTGTCTTGTGTAACTCTTCGTTTCCAATCAAAAACTGACAAAAAGTCAAGTAATTCTGCATTGTCACCCTGAATGCAATCAGACAAACAGCCCTCTATTACACTAGCCTCGGAGTTAGAGACATAGTGCTTGAAGGAGTCTTGCAACATCATGGAGGTTACACTTCCCTCCCCAAAAAGGCAACCAGTGAAAAAAGCTTTGCTTATCTTAAAGGGAAAATATTGGCAATCAGTATATCCTGTAACAAGTATCCTTCCGACTGCCTCCCACTTTTTTCCGTCAAAATCATGCCTGATGTAGGGAACCCTCTGACACTCTCCCAACATGTGTGACTCATAACAATCTTTCCAAAACAAAGAAAATACTTCCCTTAGGACCCCATTACCCTGTCCAGCCTATTCAATACCATGCTGATTTATAATGATGCCATTTAAATTAAATTTCAATATTAAGGGATCTAGAAAGATCTCAATAATATCTTCTCTTATGAGGGACCTGTGTACTCTTATTATTTTCGCTGGCACTTCATCACTGCATGTTGGAGAAGTTGGTACGGCATTACTAATAACTACATCACAGTTATTGTTGTGAGTGGACTGGTCACTCCATAGGTCGATAAATGGAGGCACTTCTACAGGCAATTCTACAGGCACCGACAACAGTGGATCTGCCTGATCTAGAGGCTGAAGCTGACTAATTGGCTGCTGAAGGGGTGAAGACATTGTTACCACAGGGTTGTTTGAGAGGTCATCAGAGAGTTGACTAAAGGTTGGACTCGTCAGTTGCTCATCCTCTTCATCTTTATCCTCATCTTCAAGGGGATCTATACATCTGATGTATACACTCCCTTGCCCTGAGAGCTTTATTATCCTTTCACCATCCATCCTTACCCCCATGCCAGTTTTGGAATCACCAAGGTTCCATAGCATGCCTATATAAAGAAAAGGAAAACAAAACTCTTCTCCCTTGTGTTGTATAATTACATGCTTTGGTACAGATTTGCCTAATCATATCTCTGAGGAGAAGGAGTACCACCGCTTTCACTATTGATTTCCTACCCCCATTCCCCTCCTTTTCTCCGAAGATTGCAGTCACAAATGGAAAAAATTCTCTTTGTTATGAGATGGCATATAATTGACATTCCAACAACAAAATGAAAGGAACACAATCCGCTTTCAAAGGTTACATTTCCTAAGTATCTGTCAATATGTGATCATTAGCAAAGCAACAGCCCTTATACATATTGATCACAGTACTGAAAAACATATTTAAGAAATAATTTGAGGACTGAACTTTCTCCTTAATGTCTGTTTTTCTTATAAATTTAGGGCAAACACAAACTTTGAGAATCAAATTAATGACGTTGACTCTGCCTCAAATTACTGTTTTTGCAGTTGTGTGCTTAGTTACCTGGCCTGTGAATGAAAGCGAGGCTAGAGTTGAGCTTGTCTTGATAGAAACCTCACTGCTTTTCTTGTGTTGATTTCAGCTACTTAACATGAGCACAACTTCCTTAACATAAGAAAAGGAGGGAATTCTGTATCATAACAAGGTCAATTCCGGCCTCATTTTCATCTGAAGGCCAGGTAACTACACGCATATCTGTGAAAAAGTCTGCATATTACTACAAGGGGTACATGACATGAACTTCTGATATTACCCATACTAACCTTGAGATAATCAAACAGAATATCTTTCCTTGGAAGTTGGCTTTCAATGTTTCTTTTGAGGTCAAGAGGTGTCCACCTTCTGTCGAAAGGAAACTCGTGAATGATGAGGCCTCTCTCCTCTAATTTGACTTTGTTTGCGTGACTTGGTACTTGGTTCGTACTTGTATTAGGTATTATCACTACGTCTCTGTGCACGATGGACTTCAGAGGTCGCCCAAATTTGATGAATGCGATCGAGATGATGTCTCGTGGTTCGAGGCACTGGAACTACGTTTTAGGCTATTTGTTGTCCCCCCACGTGCCTTAAATGTTGGAAATCTTCTTCCAAGCTCGGCTGCAATCGCAGAACTTCCGCTTGTTGACGGGGTTACAACTGCTCGAAATACTACCAGTAGCAGTTGACGATGCTAAATTTCGGATGTCTCTGCATTGGAGGTTGCCAATTGCTTTAAGCGCCTGAGTCGCTATAGCACAGGCGGACGTGATTTGCTCCACGCTCTCGTTACTGCCAGTCATATTTGTTGCGAGCCTCGCGTGCAGTGCATTTGTTGACCAAATAAAAAGTCCATCCAGTTGACCGTATATAAAAAGTCACAGGTTGACCAAATAAAAAGTTAACAGGTGACCATATAAAAAGTTAGGTTGGCCAAATAAAAAGTCAACAATTGACCATATAAAAAAATCAGGTTGACCATATGCAAAGTTAGGTTGACCGCATAAAAAGTCAACAGTTGACCAAATAAAAAGTCGAAGGTTAACCATATAAAAAGTCACAAGTTGACCGTACAAAAGGTCAGGTTGACCGCATAAAATTTCAAAGAGACCACATAAAAAGTTAACTTGATCACATAAAAAGTCTAAGAGACCATAGAAGTAAATAAACAATATTGACTAGTACGGCGCCCCATACCGTTCCCGCGGATATATGGTACAATTGAAGCTCTTTACTATATCATCAATGTCCTCGCATAGGACTCTCATTTCACGAAGTGCAGTCGTTTGCACAATGTACGGAATGACATGTGTTTGGTTTTCTTGATTTTTTGCGATACCAACACAGTCGATCCTTAATGCCACCTGGCTTAATTCTTGAACAATTAATTTGCTTCTCTAATTTTAAAAGCGATCTGTTTTTTATTTTCTCATAAGTTTATTTATTGATAAATTTGTCTTTATATTGATCCATTGATGGCTCGAGCCGGAAATATCTAAAAACTGTACTT
This sequence comes from Montipora foliosa, assembly GCF_036669935.1. Lineage (NCBI taxonomy): Eukaryota > Metazoa > Cnidaria > Anthozoa > Scleractinia > Acroporidae > Montipora > Montipora foliosa. Next base: position 37,406,877 of record NC_090869.1, read on the forward strand.
TTAGGAGCTCAAAACCCACTCTGTTAAGTTTTTTACCGTGAGGTTAACTACCAATAGGCAATTGTTTCAATCACTTTTTTTTTTTGTTTCTTTTAGAATTCTGAGTGAAAACAAACTCCAAGCGATCCCTAACGGGACATTCAGGAATTTAAAGCATCTTCGACTTGTGTACGTCATTCAGTTCAAGCAAGCTAGAAGCGACTGTACGCGGCTTCTCGTGCGTCAAATAACGAAACGTTAAATTTTGTTACTTTTGCTTTATTTTCAGAATCTTGTCTCTCATCTCGCTTTACATCTGTAAAGAAAATTACTGCGACTTACTTGATTATATCTTTATTCCGAACAGGATGCTTTCTGATAACCCCATCAACACAATTGGAGAGCGGGTGTTCACCATCCAAAACCGACATCTAACAGTGTAAGTCAGAGGATGTCATACTGTTTCAAATGTCAGTGCACCTGAAGTTACTCAGGCTGTACGGAACTCATTCTTAAATAGAATATAAAAGAAGCTCGGTTGTGGGACAAAACGATGGATATCACGATAAAGGTTTGATTTTCAGTTGAAAATTTCACCTTCAAACTTGTTGTATCTTCTACAGCTTCATGATACGGACGAAGCTAAGAACAATCAACTTTGAATCGTTTGATAGTAGCAGCAATACCACACCTGTTATGTAAGTACTAACGCAAAGACATTTGAGTCATTACCTGTAAAATGGCTTGAACTGACCATTACACCTTAGACATCAATATTAGGACATAAAGATCAGTTGTGGGCATACAGACCAAGGGGACACAATGTCCATCTATAGCTAGGACCTTGATAAACGACCTACAATTTTTGAGCCCTAGAGGTTCTAGTAGCTGATTGGGTAGAGCATCCCACCGGTGTTACAGAGATCGTTGGTTCATATCCTGGTTTGGACTTTTATTTTTAAGTTGTCCTTTTGCCCTTCGCCTCACCCTTAAGGAGATCTTTAGTCTTTTGTAAACGAGATTTTCAGATTTATAGAGGACAGAACACTCGAAAAATAGGTTATGCATACAGTCTCACGACATGTGTGACACAGGGCTTCTATACCTGGCTGTAAATACATAAAAGAATGTAAAAAAAAAAAATAAATAAACAATAAAAAAGTGTAATGTAAAAAGAATGGATCGATTTGTTTCTTAATTCAGTCAGCCACCTACGTCATATGGTACCCATCATTTGTTTGCTATGCACTCTCACCCCTTGCAATGCTAAGAATGCATGGCAAGACAGGCAGTGCATGTGATTCCCTCGACTACACAAAAAACATATTCGCTTTCCGTGTCGTTGAAACGTCATGAAAATCCTTGCTGCTGATGGCCTGTTCCACAGCACAGAACGTACCAGATATTAGCCAAGAATTATGTTGACTTGATAGCTAGTAGGGTAGTTTTTTCAGAGACATTCTTACCATTTATCAAGGTATATTAAGTTGTCCACTTGATTGTAGATCTCTATTTATAAATGACAAGACTTAAGCTAGACGCTAAAGGTAATTGATCTGGTCATATATATTTCTCCTACGAAGTGTTCTAACTGTATTTTCGTTTAGAACTTTGCATGGAGGCAAAATTGATACCATCAAGTTCAAGAACGATTGCGTTATCCACCTGTGAGTACCTTAAAGTTAATTTACCCGCACGGCCAGACTGTATAGATTTCAATTAATCTTACGCCAACAGAAATTTAATGACACTTGCAGAAATTGAACCTTTTAAGTGAACACGATGACAAGGCTTCCAACATTATTGTGGCACATTTTTCAAAAAGAATCCACTTGCATTGTCGCTGGACAAGTTTATCAATTGTCTACCAATGACACCTGAAAAATTCAGATGGCATCGACGCGATTCGAACCCATGACCTCGGCGATACCGGTTCTATGCCAACCAACTGAGTAGCTTCATAGCAGAGTTGGTAGAGCATTGCACCGGCATCGCAGAGTTCATGGGTTCGAATCCCGTTGAAGACACCTTAAAATTGTCCAGATGAGAATTTCCTCTCCATTTCGTCTAGATTGAACGTAGTTATGATGAAGTTAAAACTTTCACATATGTATGTGCCTGACGCAACAGAGAAGCATTACAATGTACCCAGTCAGGAGCCAAAGACTGGGAGAATACAACTTCGTTATATATGCGTCAGAGCTTCTTCTCAAATCGATCTTTTAAAACTAAAAACAGCAAAACCATAAATTTCCATTAATCGAAAGCCTTACATATTTAATGATAACCCTTGTGATCGACAAGGGTATCTTCTATGACAATTAAAGATCGATCTAAAACTAACTTATTTCTCAGAGCAGTGTCACCCAACCATAATTTTAGGTGAAATATGTGTTCGAAGGAGTCAAACTGGGCTAAGAATTTCGGTTCTACGTTGCCAAACAGCTATAGATTTCTTTTCTTAATTATAAAGCTGGTAGCTAATCCGCAATTGTCAGCATAGCTATTATTCTTTTTCAAGCATAATAGCTATGCTGACAATAAAAATTCTTTAAACTGTCCAATTAGGGATTAATTTGATAGTTTGAGATAGGGTTTTCTTTTAAAAACAGGCAAACTGTCCAATTTAGAAAATATAGGACAGTTTGTCTAAGCCAATCAAATCCCAGAAAACACAATAGGTAATATAAACTAGCCAATCAGCACAAAGCATAGCGTCAGCGCTGTTGTCTCTGTTTGTAGTAGTTTACAATGGCGGAGTTTTGCCACGGATATTTGCCATTTTTTTCCATTTGTCAGGACTTTTAAAGCGATATCACCGCAAATGAGAGATTTCCTAGGTTGCTGGAAGAAGAACTTGCCAACCTGACAGGCAAAAACCAAAACTAAAACACCTCTAAAAGTACAAAAACTTGGCTGAATGTTTTCAGAGTGGAAGGTGCAGCGTAACGAAGCGAGAAAGTTGGAAGAGATCCCTCGTCATGAGCTAGATGCAGTTCTTTGCCGTTTTTTCTCTGAAATTAGAAAAAAAAGGACGGCCACGAATAGGAACCAGAAAGTTTCACTGTCATGCAGTGCTCGTTGAACCGTCATTTTAAAAAAAAACTGTGGCAGAAACTACAGTATTTTGCGAGAGCGTGAAATTGCAAATTCAAAGCAACAACTTGAGGCGAGCGCCGGGTTACGGAAAGCGAAAAAATGTCTCTCGTGCTTTAAGCGAAGCAGCCGAAGAATTCCTCTGGAGTTGAGGTAATATTTTGGAAATAAAAATAATTCACAATATTATAGTTTGAATAGCTTGACTGAGCAATTCCCAATTATAACTGACTAGCTATATAATTAACAGGTAACAGGACTACATCCTTGTCCAATTTGGAAAAAAAGTGGATTCAAAAAATTCCTCGGACTGCCAAATTTTTAGCAGTCCTCAGAATTTTCCTCATCAAATTATTTCCAAATTGGACAGCATGTAGTTCTATTACATATACAAAACATCACGTAAAAGATTCGCAACAAGGGAAAAGTAGTGCCTTACGTTTTCGGAAAGGATATTTTTGCAATTTTTGGTACTTAAAAATGCCAGCTGGCAGTTTTGGATGAAAAATGGTTCGCTGGGTAGGTTTTAGAAGGTAACGTTCAGCTAGCATTTTCTGAAATAAAGATATCATTCCCTAAACTTTTCGGACTAAGATATCCTAGCAGATCAAATTCTTCAAGGTGACGAAAACATCTCTTTAGACAGTCTTTATAACTTAAAAGGAGCCTAGGAACTTCTTGGATTCGGTGGTTTATCACGAGCGAAGTCCCGTGTCAAGCGAGAGGAGATATCATCGGAGCCACTGCCCAGATAGTGTAATCACAGGCAGTATGGTCTATGTAAGGAGTCATACCAACTGCCGCTGTAAACACACTGTGAAAAAACTGCCTCCGCCCTATCCTTGTCTGAATTATATTTAAATTTCTTTCACGTAGCACGGGTATGCAGTAGTTCCCAGTTTTGGAGCTTGACTAGTAATTCTTTTGAATTAGGCTTTAAACTTCCACCAATCATATCATTGAAATGACCTTAACGACTCCACTTCATAGTGGCAGTATCAAGGTCATAATGGGGGGGGGGGGGGGTGGGGGGAGGAGTGCGACAGGGTGTCAACAGCGACTCGCTGTTAATTGTGCAGATACAAAGTCAATAAAATTTGAATCATTTTACATTTAGTGTGCTGTTTATATCTACTTGAGAACACAACTTTAATCAGTTCAACAAGACTTTTCGTAGGCTGGCTGCTTGGGCTGACAGGAACTTTAAAGATATTAGAATCAGTATTAAGCTCATTCCCAGGACTCACTACAACTTAGGCACTGCCAGTTGGTTGGTACCTGCTTAGTGGTTATACCAACACAAACCATGTGACTCCAACAAGCACAGCTATCACAGCAATTCCAGTCAACGTCCTCATCTTTGTCACCAGGAAGGTCTTCAGTTAGGCATGTACTGCAAACTACAGACGGAGTTTTAACTTCCCGTGCTGGTTGCTGCTTCTTCCTTTTATCACGTTCTTTGCCTTTTGATTGAGTTCGTGACTTGGCCCTCTTTGTCCTCGCAGCCTTCTCTGCTCCTCTTTTTCTATTTTCCTGAATACTTTGCAAGTGTGCAAACCACATTAGGGTTTCTTCTTGTGGCAACAAAACTTCAATCGCAATCTCCATTAACCTGCTGCCGCTGTGCATGGCGTTGATTAAATTCTCTCTCTCGTTTCAAGGTGGGTGAGCTTGAACTTCTCCACCACTGGAAACATGCTCCCACAGTTCACCAACTTTACGATAATGGCCAGAGCAAAGTCCGTAGCATTCCTCACAGTGTTTATTACCAAAACGCCGCTTAGGATCTAGGAAAGGGACAGGTATGAATGACAAGGGCGGATCTCCAGCATACCAACTCATTTCCTCAGAATGGGCTCCTTTCTGACAAAGTGGATGAATACACACATCCCTCCTGATAACAACAAGAGAGACAAAAGATATATTTCAAGTCCTTCCGTAGGCGCCTTTCTCTTAGATTCCATATTTCTTGAAAGTGTTTAAATTTATCTTCCAGTTGGCGATCTTTCCAAAGTTTTTCCTTTGCAAGCTTGCTACCTTTCAAGAAGACCTTTAGATGCTCAGTTTCCTCTTAATATTCAACAATGTCAGCACCTCGGAAAAGATGAATCTCAGTTCCAGCACATGGTGCTTTGTCAACCCTTAAAATATATACATCGATTGCTGAATTCAAATTATCACACACCAGTTTTTTATCCACCGCTCCACCACTGCTTAGGCAACATCCATTTAGGGTAGAAGGAATGAACAGGTTCGCATGTGCAAGGGCTAAACACCCATTCTGCAGTTCTACTCTGTTTTTATAATTATTGTAGCTCCACTGTTTCGTGACGTCACTAAGACCATACCACTCTGTGTTTCAAAGTGTCTCAGGGTCCACCAATATTGAACCTCCAAATGGGAAGGTCCTTCATCGTAAATTCCATCTACTTGGGCACATTCAACCTCCTTCCTTTCATCAGAAACAGGATTTATGAAAGCTGGAATGATTTCTTTTTTTTTCTCCAGCATTGCAAGATCAGCAAAATGTTGCGCAGCATTTTTGTCGAATAGCACTGGGGTTTTAATCCCTCATGCACAAATTTCCCCGGTATTACGAGTAGCTGGAAAATTATAAGAGGTGGTTTACAAAGTGGGGGAGTACTTGTTGACATAGTCAGTTCTAGTTGTACAATGTTCCTTTCCCTTCACGCAAAGCATAGCTTGTAATTTGTGCGTTGCCATAGTATCCAATCTGAATCCGGCTTGGTCGTCTCTTCCAATATTTATGAAGTTGGAGCCATCTTGAAACTGGAGTTTATCAAGTGCTGCATAGAGTGCTGAGCTCCAGTGTTGGTCTGGGTTGTACTTGCTGACTACATTTGCAAGACCACGATACCGAATGGCAGATCTCCGCCTCTTGTTACGGGCTATGCAAAGTTGCACAATACTTCCATAGGAGATTTTGCGACCATATTTAGCTTCCAAGTGCTCTTTAATCCGTTTAAATGTTGCTTTCTTTTTCACCTTACGGTTACCGTCAAATGTGTACTCACCTGTTTTTCTCCATGCATCCGCTCCTGCTCCACACGGCTTAACATACGCTTCAATTTCTTGCCCTGTCTGGACATTTGGAAATGAGTTTTCCAATTCTCTTACTTCTTCTTCTCTTCATGACTTTTTTTCCGCTATTCTTTTCTTTATTTCCCTAATGGATTTTCTTCGAATGGCAGCTCTCTTCTCTTTAATGAGAATTTTTTCGTTTTCATCTACCGGGCTTTGAATTCCCATACTCCAGATTTCAGCTTCACTAGAATCAGAGTCTGATTGTACTTCTATGTGACTGTTATCATCTTGTGTGTTCTCTGCCATGCGTTCAGTACTTAGGAAGGCTTGCCTTGATTGTTCAATCAATTTTTCTTTCTCTTCTGAAAAGCCCATGAAGGGTAGCTGGCCACTGAAATCTAACAAAAGTTGGTTTGAGACTTCCTTCGTAACACTCAACAGATCCTTCAACACTCTGACAAAGTAAAACCAATTCAAGTCACATTTTTCAAGGATATCATACAGCTGGTGCGTGTTCAAGAACACAGTTCCAGTATCTGTGATATGTTTGTAGGTATCCACTTCGTTGACAAAATCTGAGAACTGGAACTCGTGTGGATGTTTCTTATGCATGTCTCCTTGATCTTTGTATGTCATTAAATTTTCCGCTCTAACATCTTCAGCATCACGGTCAGTTTCACTCTCGGTATCCATTGTTTCAGATTCATCGTTTTCAGTGTCATAAACTCCAATAGATTGCAACAGGGAATTTTCTTTGACTGCAGCAACGTTTTCAATTGCCTCTCTTATAGCGGAAGCATTTTCCATGGCATCCTCTACTTTCTGTCTCCTTTCACTCATATCACTGAAGCCATACAAACTCTTTGCTTTGGTATCTGACAGCTGGGATGACTTAACAACTGCATATTTCAAACGTTCCCTTTCACTTTCGGTTTCAGCCAGGGCCAAAAGCTGGTTGACATTTTGCAAGTATATAAAGACAAAATGTTCCCTCTTTTTGACTTCCTGCTCCAACTGTGGCAACTGGAATTTGTAATAAGTTACGCTTAGCTTGAAAGGATGAATACTTAACATTTGGACTACAGATATTGAAGGCTCGTTGAAGTGGAATATAACCTCTAATGATAACTTCTTTAGCTACCTTCAACATTCCATCACAAACGCAGGATGCAGCTTTCTCATGGCTGCTTCCACATACAAGCGTCCGGGCACGTACATACTCAGATAAAGTCAACCCTTCAAATTTAGAAACGTGAATGTTTTCTTTCAGTGATTTGCATTCTGACAAACATAATCTGTTCTATTCTCTGTAAATGTTTACAATGACATGATCCCCTCTTTTACTGGAAAAGGGGATATCTAGAAATGTGTATAGGGACTATCTGAACTTGATGAAGACAAAATCTCTGTATCCCCACCAGAGCTGGCATTATGTTTCTTATCTTGTTGGCTAAATTGAAGTTGCGCGGCTTGGGCTTCGGCAGTACCTGCAGACTTGGTATTTGGTTCTGTTTCCTGTTTATGATGATCACTTTTGGCCACCCCTTTTGTTACAAATTTCATCATAGTGTTGGCTGGTTTTGGAACCTCCTCCATTTTAGGAACCTTCTCATTTTCGTTAGCCCTCTTCAGTGCCTTTTTGCGATACCATCTTTTTGCGATACCATTCAGCTTATCCCTCCATTTTCTGAAAAATTGCCAGTTGTCTCTCATTTTCATGTTTTTCCTTTAAAAGGGTTCTAATATTAGTTGACAACTCATCACATAACAGACTTAAACTTGAAATCTTTTATTGACTTGGCTTTCTCAATTCGTAGTTGCTTGATACGTATTTGATCTTCAATACTGCTCAGCGTTGTTTTCATGTTGGATATCTCTCTTTGGCGCTCTTCTTTGTTAATTTTCTGTCTTTTTCTCCCCTCATCACTGCCACTACTCTATAGTTCACTACTACCACTCCTCTTCGACCTTGAAAAACCTTTCTTGAATTTGTATCCACTTTGTCGAGCCCTTTCTTGTGCTTTCATATAAAGTTCACCTAAAATAAAAGTGGTCAATTTTAGCCAACCTATTTAAAATGGCTATGAAATGTAGCATGCCTTTTGCTAACAAAAGCTGTACAGGTAGTTTTCTCTTTAACCATTTAAATTGCCTTTTGAATTGAATTTAGTCCATTAACGTAACTCTTTTCAGTAGAAGACTGGAGTCTCGCAAGGCAAGTTCCACTGCTACCTCATTTACAGCAACTTCATAGTTTTTTTGGCGTTAGGGAATATTATCGCCTTTTCACGAACAGTACAAGAGTCGTCATCATGTTTTTCAACCATTTCCTGGTAATAAAAGTCAAACTTCTGCCATTTTCATATCTCTTTTACAACAAAGTGAAACTGACAAATAAGAGAGTTAGAAATTCAATTAATGAACTTTGGTTCAGATCTATTTTTATGAGAGCAATGTGTACCATGCAAATGCACAAAGTTAACACTTTTTACCCTAAACTTTGAAGACTTTTAAGACAAACCCTACAACCGTGCTTTCTGCTATAAAGTACATGTATGTAATTACACTTATATACATTCATAAAATATGAGCACAATACTACCTTTTTTTTTTACATTCCATTCAGCTTAAGTAGTCTATAGGATGACTAAATTTCTATATCCAAAAAACATAAACTCTTTCCATGTTGTCCTTGTTTCACAATTTTAGTCAAGCTATAATGAAAAATAATGTGACAAAAGATTTGACAGGATGAAATAAATTACCTCTTCAGTTGGTTTTCGTACACTTAGTTTTCCATCTTGAAATGTCAATCTCTGTTGAGCTGTGTTTTGCTTTTGTGGAGAACTTTCCTTGTGATGTTGCTGCCCACACAGAAACATAATGACGGTGTTATTCGGCAAGGCATCAAATACATCTTCGTCATCAATAATTGACTCATCTTCAAGGCAAACCCGAAGATCTCTAACAGGACAGTTGAAAGATAGTTTAGCTTGTCCTATTTACGAAGAGACAAAGAAAAAAAGACATTGATCACTGTATTTGTTGTGGACGGAACAGAACAGTACGGTTACACCATTTATAAAAACACAAATCCCCAGCAAAGTATATATAATAAGTATCTAATATCTAAATATTATATATAAGTATATTTTTCTGTCTGAAATACAAAAACGAAAATATGTAAAATACATGTCTTACCTTTTTCTTTTAACGCCCTCAAATTACTCGCTGAAATCAAGAATTTTCTCTTCCCACTTGCATTTGTTATTTTGAAGAACTTCATAATTCACTGGAGGAAGATTGTTTGAAAATGTAGATATTTGCCTTTACATCAACAGTGCTGCAAGTTTAATTAGATGCCATCTATATCCAAAAGACGCTTAAAATTTTGCATAGTTTATACTTTTCTGCATGAATTTATTATGTATAGGTTCTCTAAATGTATTTTCGCTATCGCCGTGCCATTTCTTAATGAAACGCAGAATGCTCTATACGTTTGAAACTATCGAAACAGGTCAGATCAGTGACCCGTAAAAAATCCACTGACTTATATGGTGGAATTCGATTTCAATCTGAGTTTTACGATCAGATGGGAACTTTATCTTAAAACTTTCTGAAAATGGACAATATCTGATTAGATGACAGTTTGAAGTATCGGATTATGGCGATGAAAACAAAGAAAATTTCATACCTTTCACCAACTGAACCTTGACTTGGGATAGACTTGGTAACTGCGTCTGCATTGACCAGACTTCTTTCGGGGTCGCTTCGCATGATCAAAAGCCCGAAAGGAAGGAAAGTCTCAGGCATCAAATCCCCGCCTCTTGCCCGCACTCCCCCCACTCCCCCGCTCGTTGCAGTGATTAGGCCTAAACCCTCTTTAACATTTTAGCTTTCAATTTACGGTTTGGCTAACTACACTTTGCACGAGATCGTGTGAAGAAAATGATTAAGCCTAAGCGCTCGTTTCATGATTCTGCAGTTGCTGCGACAATTAAACAATCTCGACCGTTCAAAAACAATCGCCTGTACCTTTTGTTTCTGTTTCGGCTTAAGTTTAAGGTTTCCTTGTCCTCTACCCAAAAGAATCTCCTCAAGAATACTCTCGAAATCCATGTTTATTCCGCAAAATCACCCAAAATCACAACAGATCGTACGAACATGCGCAGTGATAGAAAAGCCCGTATTTCGGGCCTCGCTGGCAATGAGCATGCTCGGAATCGAACTTTACCAGATCTCCCTTCCGTGTGACCGTGGGAGATCTGGGTACGAGATTACAAAAAAACATATGCTATTCTTGGAGAGGCACTTCTCAAAAATCCCTTGAATTACCGAAAATAACCTGTACATCTCCGAGTCGTTTATTTCAATCTTGGCTACTTAATCTTCAAGTCAGATTGTTTCAGAGATACGTATACAACAAAAGACTCGGAGTTACCCAAAAAACAATGCCCTACCGAAGCACCGGCAGCGTGGTCCAGTTCATGTGGATGTTTCGGGTTGAAATTCCTACTGACCACCAAATAGGATTGTCCTCGGTGGTCATGATTTCTACTCTCAGCTGACTCGCTGCCTTCTTCCATTTCACAGCCCACGGAATGGTGGGTTAAAATGCTACGGTGAGTAAAAAAGGCTCCTTTTTTTCTTCTTTTCCTCTTCCTACGATGGTTGCCTCAAATCAGTATGTCGATCATTCGTCACTGATGTCCAGGAACTATTAGCCACTAGTCTTATATTAGCTATTAGTCACTAGAATAAAACTGTCATCATAAATATGAACATATAGGGAGCCAGGGTGGCTTAGTGGTTATCTATCGGGCCTCCCACCACTGCGAGCCGGCGTTCAACTCTGGACCCGGCCTGCATGTGGGCTGAGCAACCTGACTCAAGGGTTTTCTTCCGGGTACTCTAGTTTTCCTCCCTCATGAAAATCGACTCACAGATAATTAACATCTAGCTGTGGTGCTGTGCTCTGACATCAAACATGGACCATATAACTGCAGCCAGAGGCCCTTTCGTATGCTTTCAGCCCGATTTCGTGAGCTGTTCCCTTTCGCAATTCGTTCCTCAATACTGCCAGTAAAGGGTGATTAGCACTGTCAATTATTATTATTATAACCTCTGAGTTGGGTATAATACGCATAACTCAGCGCTAGAATACAGTTAGTTTAGGACGTATGTCCCTAGGGGATATTTCTGGGAAATGTTCCTCAATTTTCAGTAAGATAGCTTAGGTAGATAAGAAGAAGAGAAAGCTCAAGAACTTGGGAGCAAAT